>NW_017307040.1:783196-822672 GCF_000935625.1 Nanorana parkeri
GCTGGCCCCCTAGAGGCCAGAGGCCCGGGTGCGCCTGCACCGGCGGTAGTTCCGCCACAGAGTGGAGAATACTTTATTTCAGAAGGTGAGTAACCGGGAACAAGACCACCACATTTGGATCAAGGTGCCTTCATTACTAGAGCAGCACCAACATGAAGAGGATCTAGTAGGAAACATATGTTAGGTTCTTTTACTGGAGTTGATGTTGTACTGTAATGTGAAGTCGAACTCCAGCCGGGAAAACTGTGTGCCTCTGAATTTTTATGGAAGTGAATTACAGGAGGAACACTTTCTCTCTGGTGGTGTCCACCTGCCACAAGGCACACCGAGTTTCATACATATGCCCCTAGGCTAGAAAGGGTGTCAATCACATTTGCTTCGCCTCTATGGCACACACTTCCATAGAGCCAGTTTCAGGGGGTAGAGTAGAGCCAGGGGCAAAGTACAAGAAAGGGGGTACAGAGTAGAAAGAGGTACATAAAAGGGATACACGGAGTGGGTGCAGAGTAGAGACAGGTACAAGGAAGGGGTGCAGAGTAGAGACAGGTACAAGGAGGGGGTGCAGAGCAGAGACAGGTACAAGGAGGGGGTGCAGAGCAGAGACAGGTACAAGGAACTGCAGACCTCCTGAAAATCCTAATTGCCTGGCTGTTTCTGGCATCAACACTTTAAGACAAAGACGTGAAACAAGCATACAGATCAGGAAAGCCAAACTGTAGCCATTACAACGAATCTGTTTTCTTGGCAGATAAGCATGGAAGACAGCCATGGAGCTAGTGATGGTTTAGCAATGGCGGCCTCCATACTTCTTCAATGGATCACCTTTAAAAAAAGGAGCTTGCTTCTGTGCCGGGAACATGCAATTCCAGTATGGGTGTGTAAAAACCATTTGAGGGAAATGACCGAATTTGCTGACAGGGCCAGAAACATACAGGAGATAAGCGTGTATTACGTTGCTGAGGCAGTGAGTCACCTCTAATGAGGCACGGGGACATTAGGGCCGGAGAACATGCATCCGCCGAATGCTGCAAATTGGTGTAATGGAGCAGAGGTCAGGAAAACAGACAGAGCTGTGCACTTAGCACAAAGGGTGGACATCTGTGCACTCACCACTGCACGGCCATCATCCACAAACTGGGCACACACACCTGGCCGTCCATCCAGATGGATTTACTTCACATGTAGAGATGTAGTTGCTTTTCGAAAGGTGTACCTGGAGGTGGCCTACCCCTCCTAATAAGGTGCAGGGACGCACTGGAGGCCCAGCAACCAAAAATGCACGCCGGGACTCCAGTGTGTCCCCCTGACCCCAAATTGACTATTTTGCAGTACACCTGCATGTAATTTATCAACTTCATTAATATGCTCACACTTGGACACTCGGATACATAGAGTTAGGACCACACTTTGCAGAGGTGCCTTGGCGCGGCAGTGTGGCTTCTCCATATTTTTGGCCAAAAGTTTGTGCAACTAAACCTCTGATTTTAACGCATACTGTTGACAGGGCTACTTGTTTGGTTGCAGGCTGGCTGGCAGGTTGAGGCTGGGGAATTTTTGTGTTTTGTCTTGTAGCCAAACTCCAGCCCTCCAGCTGTGGTGAAGCTACAAATCCCATGATGCATCTCTCTCCGGGAGTCATGTCTGTGAGAATCCTGCAATGCCTCATTGGATTTGTAGTTCCACCACAGCTGGAGGGCTGGAGTTTGGCTACCCCTGTTCTACAGGTTTGGTTGAGACTGGAGACATGCAGCAGAAGACATTTGGTGACTAGGAACATGATATATATGAGATTAGTGGAGATCACTGCTAACCCACTTCCCAAATCAAAGGGTCAGAGGGCCCCACAACAAGAACAAGAGAGCTGCATGTGGCCCTCGGGCTGCAGCATGAGCACTAGGAGCCTACATACTTTCTGCTGAAGGGTGTCCCTCTTTCTCATCACAGAAGGTTGTCAGGTGTGCCTTTGGGATTAATTGGAACGCTGATTGGGCCCGATCTTCTAATACAGCCCGGGTACCTGACTTCACAAATGCTCTTTTGGTTGAATGTGCACACATTTAGTATATAGTGCTGGACAGGACAGTCAGACTACAGACATACTGTTGAAGATGATGGTCAGAGACTTTGGGGCCCGATCTTCTAATACAGCACAGGTACCTGACTTCACAAATGCTATTTTGGCTGAATGGGCACACATTTAGTATATAGTGCTGGACAGGACAGTCAGAGACTTTGGACATGCTGCAAGTTTGGTTGAAGACTGGAGACATGATGCAGAAGGCAGAGAGAGGCTGGGGTTCATAGTAACATAGTATGTAAGGGTGAATAAAGACCAAGGGTGTGTGTGTGTGTGTGTGTGTGTGTGCTCTGACACTTCCCATATCCCTGTAGATTTTGCCAAAGAAGAAACTCATCCAAGTTTCTGGAATGTTATATGAGGATAGCTGAGATAAGTGCTATACCCCTCAATGCTCCCACTCCAGGCTGTTGGGGGTCCTAGGGTCACACAACAAACACCAGAGGATTGCATGTGGCCCTCGGGCCTACAGACTTTGTGCTAAAGTTTGTCCCTCTTAATCATCTCAGAAGGTTGAAAAGTATGCCATTGGGTTGAATTGGAACACGGATTGGGAGCCAGGTCTTCTCAGCCAACCTCAGGACCTGACCTCACAAATGCTCTTTTGGCTGAATGGGTACAAATTCCATCAGACACGCTCCAAAATCTTGTGAAAAGCCTTCCCAGAAGAGTGGGGGCTGTTATAGCCACAGAGAGGGGCCAACTCCATATCAATGCCCATGGATTTGGAATGAGATGTCCAACAAGCTCATATACAGTAGGTATCATGGTCAGGTGTTCACCAACGTTTAGCCGTATAGTGTAGGGCCCTAAACAGACACCTGTATATATGAACGGGCCCATATGGCATTAACACATTTACCAACATATGCATTATATAATATTTACAGGGTTATTCACAGAAGGGTGAAGAGTTTGGAGAAGGCCGGAGAAGTGAACAATCTAGGACAACAAAGCTGAACTGGAAAAATTCTCCCATTCTGCTCACTTTCCAGTTCAGCCATGTTGTCCTAGATCAGGGGGTCTCAAACCTCCGGCCCACCAGCTGTGGTGAAACTACAAATCCCATGATGCATCTCTCTTCGGGAGTCATGTCTGTGGCTGTGAGAATCCTGCAATGCCTCATTGGATTTGTAGTTCCACCACAGCTGGAGGGCCGGAGGTTTGAGACCCCTGTCCTAGATTGTTCCCTTCTCCGGCCTTCTCCAAACCCTTCACCCTTCTGTGAATAACCCTGTAAAAGAAGAAAAAAAGGCACAACAATGCGCGTCACACAAACAAATATTTTATTACATGTTCCCTCTTCATTTGCAGAAAATAAATACGAGTGCATATTTCTCAGTATGCTTTCCTACAAAAAAGCATTACTATGTAACCCCGCCCCCCTCCCAGACATACTGCGCATTTCAACTACTGCGTCTCTTCTCATCGACCCAGGGGGCGGAGTCAACTTTGGGACAGGAGTAGAAAAAAAAAAAATAAGACACAAAAAACTTCAGAGTTGAACCTCTTGTCGGATATCCTTTGTGCTGCTGAAGAAGCCTGCAGTAAGTGGATCCACACCTACTACATCGCTCAGCAATGCTTCACAGGCCCCCCCCACAAAGCGGTAAACCCCGCAAGCTGCTGAATGGGCCGAGGAACAGCCCCGCTAGCCTCCCTGGCGCCTGCAGCGATACGGGTGAGGATAAGAACTGTATTACTAGATACACCCAAGAGTAAAAGCACATTGTGACTGAATATAAGCAAAGCCATCTGTCAAGGTGCAGTGATCATGGCATGACTTCAAAAGTACACCTTCCTACCCTCAGTGGAGGCAGCCATTTTGTGAGGGAGACGTATTCAGAACAAAAAACACAGCTGAAGATTGGTTTAGCGTACAAAACCGTTTCCTTGAGCGTCCAACTGCTGCTTTGTTTTTATAAGCCCTCATTGACACTGTAATCGGCCGGCGCGCAGGGCCGTACCGAGCTGTTCCCAGGAAGGACAGATACTGCGTGTGATTAGTACGCAGCCCCCTTCCGACTACGCGGCCGTACGCTCACCCCAAGTGCAGGTCCGTACGGGTGCGGGTGTCCCGGCTCGGACGCAGACAGGATCCATCCTGTCAGCGTGCGAGTACGCTCACCCGCCCTTCACATCTGTGCGTAAGGGGGGGCGTACGGCCGCGTAGTCCCATAGAGGACGGGGGCTGCGTACTAATCACATGCAGCACCTGTCCTTCCTGGGAACAGCTCGGTACGGCCGTGCGCGCAGCACGGAGCTGTACGTGCCGGCCGATTCCAGTGTGAATGAGGGCTAATGATCAAAACGTCAACGTCCAAACCTCGACAAGGACGCAAGAGACCCCCGCATTACACAGCAGCCGCCAATCAAATTTCAGATTGACGAAACCAGGGCATCGAAGGATGCATCGCCATTGGCTACCGTGTTGCCTCTGTATATACACCTACCGCTCTTATTTATAAAAGTGCCCGGAGGAAGAGTTGTTGGCCGCCGTGGGTAACAAAGTGCAGTTCTTCCCCTGGGCACTTTGTATAAGTAAAGGCCGCTACAACTCGCACGGACTGCTACGAACGTGTCCGATCCGTTTCCCTAAGTCACTAATCGCTCAAAAAGAGCAACGATTAAAAAAAAACAAAAACACGATTACCAAGAAGAAAAAAAAACAAAAAAAGAACGAAAAAAGTCACTTTGGTTGCTCCATTAATTAAACAAAAATATTCTGTAGACAATTAAGCGCAATCATATCCGTTGATACAAAAAAAAAAAAAGATACACGGGAACGAGATCAGTTAGGGCCGAGGCACACGGACGTCTCGTGACTTGCCTCTCTCCTGAGGCATTGCTGGCCAAAGATAAAAAAAAAAGGGGGAGATACAAGTCAGAGGGTGAAGCACGGAGCAGAACCGTAGAGAGCTGGTTTTCAGAACGGCGACCACCACTGCGATCGCCCTGAATGACGAGCGGCCTCGTGTACAGCTTTTTAATCCGCCGCAGCACGGTAAGCTCGCGTACAGATTGTAGAAGGGGAATAAAACTGGAGACTTTGTTACTTCATCTCAGAAAAAGTATAAAAACAAAAAGAATACACAATTTGTTTTTTTTTACAAAATACAAAAATACTTTTTGTATTTTGTGCCTCATCCAAGGGGAAGTAGCAGTAAAGTCTTTAAGTAACCATGAGCGTTTCCTTTCATTTCCTCTGGGGATGCACCGATACCGGTATAGGAGTACCGATATGTTTTTGTTTTGTTATTTGCCGATACCGAATTCCGATACTGGAAGTCCCATTAAGGAAGCCAGGCGCCGTGAAAAGACTCGCCACCCGGCTTCCCGATTAGCAGGGAGGCCGCCCTCATGTTTCTCGTCACTAGGGGACGAGGGAGCATGAAGCCGACTTCCAGGCCAATCAGAGTTCCGGGCGTCGAGTCATTACACGCTGGCCGGCTTCCTGATTGGCTGGGAAGCCGGCCCCGTGCTCCCTCGTCACAAGTGAGGAGAGAGCATAGAGCTGGCCAATTTAGGAAGCTGGGCAACGTGTAATGACTCGCTGCCTGGCTTCCTGATACCCGAAGTATCGGGCTAGGCATCGGAGCAATTGGGCAAGTACGATTACTCCCCCAAATACTCGGTATCGGCACCGATACCGATACTAGTATTGGTGCATCCCTAATTTCCTCCATACAAAATAGACTCCCAGTTCCTGTGTTTCAAGAGGATCTTGGTCACGTAACAGAAAGTGACCGTCTCTTTAAAGCCCCCCCCTCCCCCTTCCCACACATGCTCCCCTGCTGCACTAGCCAAGTTCCTTTACAATACATGATGCCTTCAGGTACATGGAAGCATGCGACCTCCTCCTATGATGCAGTGCTCAAGCTGTGTGGCCAATCAAGAGGCCAGAACAGTGTCATGTGAGCAGGAGGACATCGTCAACCATATTTAAGCTCTGATATTTTTATACCTTTACTGACTTCCGAAGCTAAAGAGCAGGAGGACTTTCAGGAGACCCCGACCCCTCCCGGTCACTTCGCCCATTCAGTCCCTCTAGCTGGGGTTAAGGATCAGTTTCCAATGGAATGAAGGCCACGTGACTATTTCAAGGATAACTGCAGGTCTATACAAAACTGCAGCACTGAACTACACGGAGGTTGCCTTTCAAAAACCAACTACAACCCCCTATCAGGGGAAGGTCCTATTTTAATGGAAGAGCCTTACAACAGAAGTCTAATTTATTTTTGCATAGAGTAGGAAGGGGTTAGAACTTGTCAGGTTTTTTACTGTTCGCATATGAAGTCTAATGAGAGCGCCAAACCAAAAGGTCTAAAGGTCCAAATAATAATATTCGCATTGGTTCAATAATATTCGCATTGGTTCAACAAGCAAACAAAAACAGCCGACACATTTCAGTGGCTCAACAATATCTCCCTTCTTCAAGGCTCTGAAGTAGTTAGGAGAAATGACACGGTCACCAGGATTAATTGTTTGTAGAATAAATGTAAAAGATACACGGATCCCGCATACTTCAACATTCACCCTACAACAACTAAACCTGGTGCCATTTCTGAGTCCTTCTAACTACTGAGAATACTGGAGCCCTGAAGAAGGGAGAGATCTCTGATCCCCCAAATCGCATTGGCTGTTTTTTTATTTACTTATAATGAACCAATACTAAATGATTCTGGACTCTTAGACTTTTGATTTGACACCATCATTAAACTTTGTATATATAAATCTTCAACTCTGAGCTCCCTTTCCGATGGGTTTCCCCCTAGTTACGGTTAGGACAAGCTGGCTCTGGTTTGTATTTGGGTGGACACAGGGGTTTCCCTCTAGTTACGGTTAGTACAAGCTGGCTCTGGTTTGTATTTGGGTGGACACAGGGGTTTCCCTCTAGTTACGGGTAGGACAAGCTGGCTTTAGTTTGTACTTGGGAACACACAAGCCGTTTCCATGTAGTTACTGGTAGGACAAGCTAGCTCTAGCTTGTATTTGGGCAGACACAGGGGTATACATCTAGTTATGGGTAGGACAAGCTAGCTCTAGTTTGTATTTGGGCGGGCACAGGGGCTTCAATTTAGTTACCGGCAGGACAAGCTGGCTCCAGTTTTCGCCGCAATACTGTATAAAGCTGCAGCTATACTCAAACACCCGCGTGAACAAGGCCGAACCACAAATCCATCCTGGCACAGGTCAACACCACTACTCCGTGCTATGCATCTGAGTCCAGCTCTCTTAACTAGTAGTGCTGCTTCTGACACCTCTGGTGCATGGAACAAACATACATTGTGTGTGGCATTTTGTTCACAAAATAAAAAGGTAGCAAAAAAACCAAAAGACAAGCCAAAAACAAAAAACAAAAAATCTTGATTGATTGGTGAATCTACAGGTAGACAGGTCAGCCTGAAAAACACGGCTTGGTTGAAATATTAAGGTAAGCTCTTGTAACGGCACAGGTACACTGTACTCTTCCAGTTTTGGCCCTTGGTATATTCCTAAAAAATATATCTATATTTATATAGACAAAGCGGAGGGGAGAGGTTAATCATCCACTCCTATATTTCTGAAAAGGTACGACATGGACTCCCCGTTGTGGATCCGTCGGATGGCCTCGGCCAGGATCATGCTGATGTCCACCGTCTTGATCTTGGGGCACTGCAGTTTCTGGACCTCGTGGGGGATCGTGTTGGTGACGACGACCTGGAGGGCAGAGAGGAAGTGACACATGATGAAGAGTGCAGCTAAGGACCAGTAACTACTACCAACCAATAGAATTTCTTACTACCGATGACTGAAACATGGGTTCTGATTGGTTGCCATGAATCATGGAAACTTGACTTGAACATGCCAGATACTGTGACTAGGAGGACACTCTAGTGACTTTTCAAAGAGAAGAGTACTGACTTCATTGTTACAGAATACCTAAAAGTCGTATCTGAAAATGATTGTCATAGTTTATACACTCGCAGTCATACTTTCATTACTATAATTCATATATGAACAGGTAGGAGCCTCATTTAGAAGCTACTTGTATGTCAGACATCATTCATTGGCCTTGCTAAATGACTGACCAGAGAAAGAGTTGAAAGTCTATAGAGAGAGCCCTGCCCATGGATCTGCATGAAGAGAAACGAGCAAATCAGACAAAGAGCAGCAATGTCCTCACCTCATCTATAGCGGATTCTTCTATTAACTGCGGAGCATCGGAGGACAGGAGACCATGCGTGGCCATGACAAAGATTTTGTAGGCCCCTCGTTCCTTAAGTGTTTCGGCGGCAGCGACAAAACTGTCTACATCGTCTATGATGTCATCCTGCGGGAACCAGGAGAAAAACATGTGTCACAAAGAAGAGCCCAGCCAAGAGATGGGGCATTGTGCTATGAATGTCAACAATATGAGGCCTGTAATATAGAGGAGAGGCATCCTCCTCCCCTACAGTGGTCTACCTACTGAGAACGGTCGGTGACTACACGGAGATCAAGACTTCTTTTATATAAACACATCAAGGACAGTACACTACAACTTCCTCAAACAAAACACTGAAGGAGGAAGGGGTAGGGGAAGAAGGAAGGGGTACGGGGAAGAAGGAAGGGGTACGGGTAGGGGAAGAAGGAAGGGGTAGGAGAAGGAGGAAGGGGTAGGAGAAGAAGGAAGGGGTAGGGGAAGGGAGGAAGGGGAAAGAAGGAAGGGGGAAGCGGTAGGGGAAGAAGGAAGGGGTAGGGGAGGTGCTGCAGTTAATTCTTCCATGGATGACGGTTTTAGTGTGTTTGAAAATCCATATTTAAAGTGCAGCTCCAGTTTTGGACACAGTGGAGAAGGGTCAGGACCTCTGTGAGAGGCCGCTGGGGAGAGTTTCTCTCAATTCCTGTTCCCGTTGTAAACCATGCAACAGGAATACAGATAATATGACGCTGGCAAAGGGCCTAGCCTTCCACCTCTCAGCAGGAAATAAAATTGTTTTTATTGATTTCTTTTCTGGAGATTTCCCGCCACTTCCTGGTTTGGTGCCCACATTGCCACTGGGACAGGCTGACAGAGGTTCTGACTCTACCCATTAGATTCAAAACAAACAAAAAAAAATGTACTGGAGGTACATTTAAGGTCCTGTGGCCCTCCATGATGTTTGTTACCATGGTACTACTAGCAGTTCAGCATTTGGTTGAATCATCTTGGTCTCGGCGGTCGTTAGAGCATCCATGTGACACCAAACTCTTCCCCAACCCAACTTCCTTACAGGTGTCGTGTCAACATGCACAATCCAGGGTGACTTAAAAGTGTTCTCTTCATTTATGTTTTAGTTTTGGATGGAGTGGGGAAGGGTCAGACCCTCCATCAGGTTTTTTTTATTGCTGTCCGTATCATTGTTGGGGAAATTCATCCTCTATTTGTACTGGTGACCACTGAAAGAAAAGCGAAATCCAAAATGTTTGAGTTTTACCAAAACAAGGAGGCGAAGGGAAAGCTTCAAATGGGGGACAACTGTCCCCTCATTTTGGGAGATTTTATCTAACTTTCTGTTCTGCCTCCGGGACAGGAAGTGAAGGGAAATTCCCCAAATAGTGTACAGGGAGCAAAACATTAACCCAAGAGGGATTCTCATCTTTTCCCTATTCTGTCCAAAACTAAAACAAAACATTTTGGCTAAACGTACACTAATAAGGAATTGGAATCTCATATCATCCTTCCTAAATACATCACAATCTTCATCAATGGGCTGCAATCATGGGCAATGCCAATGCTCAGGCCCCCCTCTATGCAGCACTTTATCTGCTCTACTCACCACAATAATGGCTATCCTTCCACCAACATCACCCACGACTGTGATAGGGGGCTTCTCTTTAGGGAACATCACTGGAAAGAAAACAAAGCACATACTGTTAATTTGAACAGAAAATAAATATATAAAGAATAAAACTTTATTAGTTTTCATAGAAATAACACATACAGCCTTTGGGATCCAGAGAAGATGCAGTCCCACATTATGACAATAGGACATTGGACAAGTTTGTACCGTTGTGTCCTCATCAGAGAGATTCCCACATTTTCCCCTCCAGTGCTAACAATACCAAAAAACTCTAGCTCCGATCCCATCCTCCTTTTTTGTTGATGGTGTTCCCATCTGCCTTGGATTTCCACTCTCAATTAATTCTCATTGCTTTCATATAGCATTGTACCAATCCAACAGAAAGACTGGGACCCCCTCCTGCCAATCACACCGAGAATTGTCTCCCAGAGTCTGTGAGGCACATTAAAAGAATTTGGTGGTTTTACTCTCCAGCATCATCTGGAAGATGAAATATGCTTTTTGGACACTTCCACTCTTACAACTGGATTTCATAAGGCCGTGGAAAGGACAAGAGTGACAAGAACTTCATTCACCCAGTGTAGTCAGATTCACTTCAATAAAGGTTCTCATTTATCTAGGTCACGGTATAGATGGTAGGAGTTAGTGAACCAGGACCCCTGTACCGGGTACAAGAAAAAGGAGATAGACCTTTTACAGCAGCTAGAAAAAAAATAAAAGCCATTGATTGGACCTCAAACCATCATCTCTATCCTGGGGAAGCGACACCAATGACCGTATGGACTTTCTAATATACGCAAGGGGGTTCTTTCCACCATCTCTATCCTGGGGAAGCTACACCATTCCCATATGACCTTCCTAAGATACACAAGAGGGTTTTACCATAATCTCTATCCTGGGGAAGCTACACCATGTCTGTACAGACCTCCCAAGTTATTTTGAAAGCATAAGGGTTAAAAAAAAAGTGAGGGGGTTGGATTGGGAGGGGATCATGGGGGATTGGGGAGGAACTCGAAAAGTGGCTTGGAAAAGCTATGAAATGCCGTCAACATTGCAGAACTAGAATAATGTGATTAACTACTACTAGCCAGATTCCCGTCAGAGATAGAACTTTTCTGATTGGTTCCTACAGCATATATCTCATTCTTCCTTTTTCTTTAGTTCACAGAAAATTTTGCTCTGTAATATTCCCGAAATGATTCTGAGCAGACATAAAAATGATGAACGTTCTGGCTCCAGCCAGCGTGTAAAAAAGAGAAGAACGGTCATTTCAATGTCCCAGACCTTCCTGTTAAAGAAGGGATATTATTCCAGGGATGGAACAGGCTGCGCCCTGCTGTGTAAATATTGGGTTTGAGCCTGCGGAGCGTTTGCGGATGTGAGAGGTGTCGCTGCCCACCTGCAGGCTGCACAGTGTTACCGAGTTGCCAAGCATAACGCAGATCTCAGGAAGGAGACATACCGCTGTCACAGGAGACATGGCGCAGGATCCCTTCATCTTTGCTGTCACTTCAGACACGGTTAATCTATTATACATAACATGCAGCGCTCCCGCATTGAGCATGTTACTGGAATGCTTAAAGAGTACCTGTCTTTAAATCACTAACCCAACATGTCTGTAAAAGGCTTGTAAGACACATACACTCGGTCTGTGCTGACAAATGTAAATACAGCATTAAAATAGAAGATTTAACATGTTCATATCATTTCAAAAGTCATTTCCAGTCTTTTTAAATCGGCAGCTTTCGTTAAAATAAGATCCAGTGATCCTGGTATGAAGGTCCTTTTTCTGGCACCTCATCTTATGGGGTGACAGCACTGCCACCCTGGCTTCCAGCAGAGACTACAAGAGGCTGTTTCTAAACATATTACAAATGTCAAATGGTCTAATGTCACCATCATGAAACCCGCCCTGAGAAATGCCATGCAGCCATTGCTGGAGTGCATGTAGACAGGAAGTGGCTGCAAGGAGGCTGTGGGATATCAGCAGCACTGAGATGGGAATAGGGAATGACCAGTAATGAGGGTTTACAAACACTTTTATAAACAGTTAGAACAAGATGCCCAGAAGTTAATTATATGGCCAAAAGTGTGTGGTAACACCTCCATACTACTGAGTTCAGGTGTCTAAGTGCGGTTACTGTTAATACTATAGCATGCAAAGACATCCAAGGTCGTGGTAACAGTTTGGTGAAGGCCCTTTTCTGTTCCAGTACAAAGCCAGCTCCATGTAGACATGGATTTGATGAGTCTGGTGTAGAGGAACTTGAATGGCCTTTGCTGAGCCCTGACCTCAACTCTACTGATCACTTCTGGTGCTAGTTCTTATCCAACATTAATACCTGACCTCACATATGTTCTTTTGGATAAATGGGCACACATTGCCATAGACACCCTCCATAATCTTGTGGAAAGTCTTCCTAAAAGAGTGGAAGATGTTAGAGCTGCAAAGGAGGCCAACTCCAATGCCCATGGTTTAGGAAAGGGATGTCCAAGAAGCTCACATAGGTGAGATGCGTGTGTGTCCACAAACTGGCCATTAAATATACCTTCCCTTTACAGAAACACAAACCAAAGATGTCCCACATAGCAAATCTCAGAACTCTGGATAAAACAAGAGAATTGCAATGAAGCAACATGGTCAGGGGGGCGTCTATGTACTGACCTTCAGGAGGCCAGGCTCCTCAGGCAGCACTATGGAAGAGCTTGTCTGGGCACTGCTAATCTGTGAAAGTGTTTGATGATAACATTTTCTATGCTCAATTCCGTTCTAGCTATAACGACTACAGCAATCCTTGTTTCGAGTCATGAAATAATGATAGCTACGGCAATCATATGCACTACACCTTACTGGACGCGGTCTCCCGCCGGCACAAGCCAGCTATAAGACAAACGAATGTATAAACCAATGATGCGCTTCAAATTGGTCCTGCAAATGCTTCAGCATTCAGAGACGTGTCTCCATTACGCCTAATTGCATTTTCTTCTCTCCCCTGAGAAAGCTTCCTTAGCGCAAGGCAGCACTGCTGCAAATGGCGCACAACAGTTAAATCACAATGCAACCCGACTGTACGAGGTTAGTAGACACCACCACCCCACACATGACGTCTCACCATATCATACAGGCAGAGAAAAGGAAGGAAAGCCAAGTTACGGGCAGACATTAATCCTGATTTGGAAGCAAATCTTTCCAATCTGTTATGAGTATTATGGGCTTAATCCTTCAGCTTTCTGGTAACAAGTAGCCCCTTATTAGGGTGCTGAACCTAGCTGGCTAACGTGATGAATATTCAATTTCTAAGGGCAAATGATCGGTTAGCCACCAGGATATCGCTGCAGACGGGGACCAATCGGAGCCTTCTTTTTCTCATTTATTCATTACAGGTCATTTATATAATGGCGACTATTTACATATTGTACAGTCACGTCAGTCCCTGCCCCCAAGGAGCTTACAATCTAAGGTCCCTACCTCACATACATACAATGAGGATAATAATTATTTATTGGGCCATGAGATGACTTCGTTGGGCCGAGGCGGCCCAACGAAGTCATCTTGTGGAGTCATCTCGTGGCCCAACAAAGTACTGATGGGGTGGTCATAATAATCTGGCCACTCAGTGTATACCGTATATATACCCGCAATAGGATTGGAGCACCAAATCTTCATTTCTTCAATCATCGATATTATATAAAATAAATGAAGATTTGGTGCTGCAATCCCAGTGTGGTTTATTATATAGGTTTAAACATAAAGACAAAAAGAATGTGCGCTACATCCTATTGTGTGATATATAACTATATCCCCTGTGCAGTACCTCTTTGCCACAAGAGGTCTTCAGACTTCTGGGTTAAATGACACCCACTGTCACTCAACCTGTAAGACTGAATGCAAAGTGTCATGGCCCTGCCCCACAGCACCAAGATTGTATTGATGAAGAGTGCAGCACTGAAGTCATCAAAAGGAACAGGATCCAGTGCATTACATGGACGGCCTGAAGACATCAAAAATATGGTATTATTATGTATTGGTATATGATCTCATCAATAAGGGGGTTCATTATAAATGTTCAGCCCGCCTATGCCATTCACATGGCACTAGCCCCCATAGATTATGCTGATGAGTATAGTGCCATCTAGGGGTGCTAGTGCCGTGTAAAAGGGCACCCGCCCTGCTATTGGCCAGGCAGAACCATTTTAAATCAGCCCCCAAGTGTCATAAAAGCTGGTTTTATGATTAGTCTTCAATTATAATGCACAGAATGTATTTACATGTCTCATTCAGTTATAAATCCCCAAAATAAGGGCATCAATATGGGGAATTATTATTCTACTCTTATTTTAGAGTAGTGGGTGGAGAACCATCAGTTTGAGATGTCAGATGGCCACAGGGGCATATAGGAATGATTTGCATGGCTCCACCCACAATAATAGAGGAATAATAATGAGGATGTGAGACACAATGAGCCTTCTAAAGCCTTTTGTATATAGAATGCTCTGCTGTGCTTCACACTGGTTCACTGGAGGCTTTTCTGGTTCATTTTGGCCCACCTGACCATAATCTGTCAGGTTCCAATTTCAAGTCAAGATCTAAAACATACAAAATGCTGTAAAGCTTCATACATTTTACTGGCCCATCCAATCACAGCTCTGAAAACGAGTAACGCAGCATGATTGGGAAATCCTGACAGATCAGCAAGTAGCTGGATAAAGCACAGACTTTGTGGAGACGCCCCATGTGCATTCTGGGAGGAAGCGAGCGTGCCTGCGGTTCTGTGCTCGGCTGTCAGAAGGAAAGAAGGACTCAGTCACAAGGAAGGGAAAAAACTGAGCAACCATCAGAAATATAACCAAATTTCTGCAATATAACCACAAAGCCAGTTCCCAGTCTTACACGCTGACCCCAAGTGACGGGGTTAATCTACTGGAGACGGATGTCAGCAGGGTGAGTAAACCACATGGGCCACTGCCAGAGAAAGAGACGATCCAGCTGCATCTGTGCCAGGAAATATGCCGAGCTGCTGCTGCTGCTGGAAGCTTTCCAAATGGTGAAATGACGAGCCGGCTTCAGCTATGTCCACAGACACCGGAGGAGATTTACAAAGACTGACATGGAGTGAAACGAGTGCAGATTCACAGGTGGTTTGGAATTTTTGGGAGTTTTTCTGACATTTGGCAGCCCCTGTGCCTATATATAATGCAAGTGGGGCATCTAATGTGCAGTTACAGCAAATGTATGCGCCTGCCCTTAAGATTGACCGACATGCCCAAACCCTTCCCATCACTGCGCTCTTTGATACAATGCATATCATGATGAAAAAAATCTCTTACATACATTGCACTTGCCATGAAAGAAACCCTGTCACTGCGTCCCTCGCCTCATGCTGTGGTTCCGCCCACCTGTCGCTTCATCACCATGGCGTCCCTGAGGCACACTAGTGATGTAGCAGCCGGTGGCGTTGAGCCACGATGCTGCAGTGGGGGACTAGGCATCCAATGTACTCATGTCGCATGCTGAAGATTCTTCCGGCAGCTTGGCTCCACAAGAGTATGAAGCCACTTAAAAGAGAAAGCATGGTGATGTAATTTTTCTTCATAAGTTTATAAACTGATGTTTATTAATTTATTTGTTTTAATACTGAGTGCATCCATGACACTCTGTTTGCAAAGCAAATTGTGCTTTCAAATAACAGCTCAGCAAAGCCTGCATATTAATGAGTAAGCCAAGTGGGCTCAGACTGGCTTAACGTGAACCTGTGGTTAGGCTATGGACATTTAAGTATTGAAATGAGCTTTAAAACAAGCAAACACTAACCCATGTAGCTGCATACACTGCGGAATAATTCCTTCTCAAGATTCGCAGGAGCACTGAACTCCTTCTAGAAGCAACTCAGCTCATTCCCTTCCCCAGCGGTGACAAAGCTACTACCTCGCTACCGCCTCCCAGCTGTTACTCAGCATCTCCTTCTCTGCTCCCCCTCTCAGCAGTAACTCAGCTTCTCGGTCTCCCCTGCTCCCTCTCTCAGCAGTCACTCAGGATCTCGGTCTCCCCTGCTCCCTCTCTCAGCAGTCACTCAGGATCTCGGTCTCCCCTGCTTTCCCTTCCAGCAGTAACTGTGCATCTCCGCTTCCCCTGCCCTTCCTCCCTGCAGTACGTCAGCAGCTTAGCATCCCCTGCTCCTCTTCCCCAGCAGCGACTACACATCCTTCCAGCCTACTTATCTCTAATGCAAACAAACACCACAGGAGCTCTGGCCACAGGCAGCTAAGGCTCTAAAGCACTGCAGGGAGGGGGAGCTGAGCTGCTAAAAGAATGACTTGAACCACTTCAGTGCATATGCTGTGAACCTTGAAGCAGGCCCAAGAAGAGGCAGAAACATGTGACCCACTTGCAAGCATGAGAGAAAGAGATGCTTCTCTGCTGGTCGGTGTGCAGTGTGTGTAGTCTCATCTTCCCTACCATTCAAATCTATTCCAGGGCTGAATGAGCCTGGAAACAGTCAAGCAAAACAAATGGCAAACGCACTCATCAATTTGTTACCAGCTTTACAGCAAGGTGCACATGGAAGGGCTTTAAACAGTAACAGCAAAAAGTTTCCCAGCACACTCACCAGCCAGCATGCAAAAAAAACTTGTCTAGCCGCTAAGGTTAATAACAGAGGTTTGGATACACGTCTTCTGCAGAAAATGTGAAAGCCGCACAGCCTCCCCAAGGCACCTCTTATAGTGCGGTCCTAACTCTAAACTATGAGAGCCTCCATCTTGGAGCAAATGTGGCAAAAGATAAAATTGGGTGCAGGTTTGTCAGGAGGAAGCCCAACCTCCCTTAAAGGCACGGGGACGCACAAGGGACCCCGCACATCACAATGGAAGCTGAGACCTCCCATGCGTCACTGCACCAAATATACTTTATAAAAACTGCCGTGGGAAAAAACCCCAAAACATTCTTTTGGACACAGACACTGTCCCTCCTGTGTGAAGAGACCGCTCACTTGGCTTTAGAAAACACAGAGGCAGCCAGCATTTTAAGGAAATCAGTAACAGTAGGTTGAATCTCTCCCTCACAACAGTTTTCCTGCTGTGAAAAAAAAGTTGCTCAATAGAAAAGTTGAACAATACGCTTAAGAGCCAATAAAGATGGCAACCTTCGAACCTGCTGGCAATCCCATCTGGCACCTGCCCATTACAATAACACCGCTAAGGGTTTACAGCAGTGAAGACTTCCTGGCCAAGTGATGGGACACACGGCGGCTGACATGTTTTCCAGCTGCTAAAACAACAGCTAACTAGTTCAATTACACTGAAAGAAAATGTAACCAGATTAGTTAGACATTATACAAGATGATCAGGAGAAGATAGGGATGTCAGGTCTTCCCCAAGGGGGTGACTAAAGATATTTCTGATGGTCAGATGAAGATCGGGTTGTGTAGCTCTTCCCCAAGGGGGTGACGAAAGATATTTCTGATGGTCGGATGAAGATCGGGTTGTGTAGGTCTTCCCCAAGGGGGTGACGAAAGATATTTCTGATGGTCAGATGAAGATCGGGTTGTGTAGCTCTTCCCCAAGGGGGTGACGAAAGATATTTCTGATGGTCGGATGAAGATCGGGTTGTGTAGGTCTTCCCCAATTATATAGCGTTGACAATTTACACAGCACATTCACATCAGTCCCTGTCCTCAAGGAGCTTACAATCTAAGGCCACTATCTCACATACATACAAGGGCCAATTAACCTACCAGCATGTCTTTGGAGTGTGGGAGGAAACCGGAGTACCCGGAGGAAACCCACACAAGTACAGGGAGAACATACAAACTCCTTGCAGATAGTGACCTGGCTGCGATTCGAACCGGGGACCACCAGTGCAAGGCAGAAGCTCTAACCACTATGCCACTGTGCTGCCCCTCACCATACTGAGGATCAGGATGGCCACACAAAGGACGCAATGTTCAAACGTATCTAATATACTTCCCATACCACACTTATCTGACAGCTAGCGGCACGGGGACACTAAATAAAGTTACAATGTGGCTGTATGATCTGGTCGTGCAATAGACAGGTGTGCTTTGGCCCCGTCACAGTCAACAGTGACTCTGGCATGAGAAACGTACGGGCCATTTATGAAAATGCTAGTTGCCTGGTTGTGTCTGGCGGGCATTTTGAGCATGCTGTAGGCAAGTGTCATAATTCCCAATCTCTATACTTGTTCCGGGTCAGAGCCATTGAAGCCAAACTATCAGCATGACAGCTAGGAGATTTGCATTCTCAAAAGGAGAGGTTAGCAATGGCAGCCCTTATAGTTATGCCCCCCCCCCATTCTTCCCAGGAGGACATACCTCCTTTGCGCCCCCGCCCCCTCCATTCAGCTGACAGGAGAGCATAAAGGTAAGCTACGGATCGCGGCGGTTGGCGCTTACACAGGGATGATAGCCCTGTGCCAGTGGTGGGCCAATCAACAAGCAACAGAGAGGGGGTGAAGTGAGTCACAGGATCTTCCATAATATTTTCTATCCCAGTAGCTGAACAGAAAGGAAAGGATGGGAAGGTATGTACGGGGAAGGAGGGGGCATTAAAGACCTCTCCTTTGAAAAAAAGCTCACTACCTGGCCTTTAATCTGAGCCTGTTGCTTTAAAGGAGAACTATGGGGTCAGGGCTTTTCCCTATAGTTCTCCTTAGGGTAACGGGAGGACACAAACTAGCGTTCTCCCGTCACCCAAAGCTCAGTATACCGCGAGCTGCAGCTCGTGGTATACTGAGACGCCGCAGCCGGGACGGATCCATACATTACTGTCTGGATCCACCCAGCTGCGGGATTGACAGCTGGCTCTGCCTATCCAGGAGGCAGAGCCAGTTGTGCCCGCCCCCTCCCCCGTCCGTTTCGCCAGTCAGCGCTGGAGGATCGGACAGGGGAGGGGGGAATCCTGCAGGGAGCCGTGAGTGACAGTCACGGCTCTCTGCAGGGATAGATCGAGAAGTGAGCGAGCGCCGCTATGTGTTCGCTCACTTCCCGATCTACTGAGCCGACCTGTGAGTCTCATTGTCACAGGTCAGCTCAGAATATGAGGCTGAGTGAAAATCACTCGCCTCATAATTCTCCTTTAACAGTTTGAACCTCTGACCTGGAACAGATAAGGCCTTCTCCAACGTTGCTGATCTGCAGGTCAGTGACCTAGTAATAAAAATGAATGGTCAGCATACCGGCCAGGCATTTAGCATTTTTAGAATGAGGTCAGCAATGGCAGCCCCGTATTTCCTTCATGACAGGTCACAGACCAATGGTCAAATAGGCTTCCTCTTCGCTATCCTGTCCCCACTGCCCTTGGCAAGTTTTGAAATGTTTACCTTTGATGATAAGTCATTGCTAACCTTCAGCAGAGACCGCATGAGCAATGCCTAGGCATTTGATGACGTGTACAAATCACTAGATATCAGAGGAGCTTTTTTTTTCCTGTAGTAAAGGTAAGTACTCATTTTACTTTGAGGAAGCAGGAAGGATGGAATGCGTCGTATCTGAGGACCACTCAAGGCAATAGGATACATGCTGCGGCTAGAACTGCTCCATGTACGTACACGCCGGTATGAAAAGCAGACAATGAGACTCTTACAGGGTATTTCCAACGACTTGTGAATGCCGGGCACACTCTTGATTGCTGGTGGGGAATGTCGCCCGTCCACCTGATCGGATTCTGCGTCCTGAGCTTCTCCGTGAATGACGGCGATCCCTAGCCGCAACCTCTCGGCAAAAGACTGGGCTCTGCGGGAGAGAAAAGGCCGATGACAGGCGCTTCTTGCAGGACTGAATTCTCAGCGATCAGGTGAGGAAAACAAATGACAGAGCGACTTGTACTTGAGGGCAAGAAATGTTACTGAAATTACACAACGGTCCCCTTTGCTAACCAGAACGCAATAGCCCCTGGGGACCAGCTAGCTGCTGGATGTGGCCTGAGCCATAAATAGGCCTATGCCTGGGATCAGCATGGTAAAGAACAATCTAGAACCTAATCAGTCCAATATGGGACCTACAAAGCAATGCTCACATGGGGAACCTATTCTTAGGGATGCACCGACACCAGTTTTTCGGTATGGAGTACCGAGTACCAGTGCCGTTTGTCCTGATTATCAGGAAGTCGGGCGGCGGATCATGACCCATCACCCGGCTTCCTGATTGCCTTTGAAGCTGGTTTTCTAATGAAAGAACACGACTTCACTTGCTGAGGCTGCCTGGCTTCCTGACCAATCAGGAAGCCGAGACACGAGTCATGACGTGCCACCCGGCTTCCTGATTGGCTAGGAAGCCAGCTTCACTTGTTAGTAGGCAGCCTGGCTTCCTGACCAATCAGGGTGGCATGTCATAACCAGCTTCCGGGCTTCCTGATTGGAAAGGAAGACGGCTCCATGCTCCCTCGGCACTGCTGGTCAGAGGGAGACCTCCCACTGACCGGAAGTTCTGGTATCGGAGGTAAGCATCGGAGCATTTGGGTAAGTACGTGTACTCACCCACAAAATCGTTATCGGCTGTATTGCTTTAGACGTAAGGCTGCACTAGTTTAAATTATTAAAGGGTGTAAATTCAGATAATTACAAAGTGACTGGTTCTCTTTAAAGGAGAACTATGAGGTGAGTGCTTTTCACTCATCCTCATAGTTCTAGCCGACCTGTGACAATGAGACTGTCACGGGTCGGCTCAGTAGATCGGGAGGTGAGCGAACACATACCGGCGTTCGCTCACTTCTTGATCCTGTCACGGTGCTCTGCCCTGACAGGGGAGGGGTTGGATTCCCCTCTCCCCGCTCCGATCCTCCAGCGCTGACTGGCGGAACGGACGGGGCGGGTACAGCTGGCTCTGCCTCTAGATAGGCAGAGCCAGTTGTCACTCTCGCAGCTGGGCGGATCCCGACATAATTGTCGGGATCTGCTTCAGCTGCGGCGTCTCAGTATACCGCGAGCTGTAGCTCGCGGTATACTGAAGCTAAGGAGAACTATGAGGAAAAACCCTAACTCCATAGTTCTCCTTTAAGATGATCTCTTTTACATTTATATATTACAAATAAAAGAATGACACTAGGTAGGGATGCACAGATACCGATACTAGCATCAGTGCCGATACCGAGTATTTGGATGACTACACATACTCTCCCAAATGCTCCAATACCTTCCCCAATACAGGAACTTCCAGTCAGAGGGAGATCTCCCTTTGACTGCAAGTGCCGAGGGAGCATGGAGCTGGCTTCCTTTCCAATCAGGAAGCCGGGTGGCACGTAATGACCCGCCACCAGGCTTCCTGATTGGTCAGGAAGCCAGGCTGCCTAGGAATAAGTGCCTAGGAACAAGTGAAGCCGGCTTCCTAGCCAATCAGGAAGCCAAGAGGCGGAACATGACGTGCTTCGCGGCTTCCGAATTGGCTAGGAAGCCAGCTTCACTTGTTGGTAGGCAGCCTGGCTTCCTAACCAATCAGGAAGCTGGCGGCACGTCATGACTCACATCCCGGCCTCCCGATTGCTCAGGAAGCCACGCTGCACAGCAACAAGTGAGGCCGGCTTTCTAAGCAATCAGGACGCTGGGAGGAGGGTCATGACGTGCCACCCGGCTTCCTGATAGGCTAGGAAGCCGGATGGCACCTCATGAATCGCCTCCCGGCTTCCTGATTGGTCAGGAAGCCAGGCAGCCAAGTGAAGCCGGTGTTCTTTCGCTAGAACACCAGCTTTACAGGTAATCAGGAAGCCGGGTGACGGGTCATGATCCACCACCCGACTTCCTGATAATCGGGGGACACACGGCACTGGTACTTGGTATCGGCGAGAACTGAAAACAAATAAATATCGGTACTCGTACTCGATACTGAAAAACCGGTATCGGTGCATCCCTACTGTCTAATTGATAAGAATGAACCATCTGCAATCTTTAACGATGGCACATTCCACCAATGTTGTTCCCCATGATCCCTGTGTGTGTTGTAAAGTAGTCACCGCTCCAAGCTCGCTCCCGGGATGGACTACAATCCCAATACAAATCAGTAAACTTAACATGAGATTGTAGTCCATCACTGGAGCGAGCTTGGAGCGGTGACTACTTTACAACACACACAGGTACCATGGGGAACAAAAGTAGCCCCCCTCCAGAAGGAAGGACAGTGTCAGCACCAATTCACAGATGATTGGAGGCTCTACAGCCGAGTGATACACAAATAAGATACATTGTTGTTAATAGTTAAGGGACTTGAATGAATATTTAGGATTTCACTTCTGAGTTTAGTGTCACTTTAAGCTCCTTGGCTCCATCTAGGGGCAGTAATGCCCTGTGAATGGCATTTGCCTCGGTACAGGCCGGAAGGCGGCTTTATAACTCAGGCTCTTAGTGTTTGTCAAGGCGAAGCCTGGATCAAAAATCTCCACATCAAGAACTGACCCCCCTCCGTGTATATGGGGTTCCAAGGTCCTAAGGAAGTGGACAAAAATCTCATTACTACAGGAGACATAGTCCTGAGATATGATAATCATCCAAACTACTCACCGTTTTGCTGATGCTGGCGATTTGGCTACTATGACTGCATTTCTGTAGTCAGGAATCTGCAAAAACACAACAATGTTGTGGATTGATATCCATGCCTTTCATAACACACACTTTGTATTATGCAAATCTGCAGGGAGGAAAGGGTGAAGGTTTACGCCGAGCGGAGCTCTCCTTTAAGGTAGGCACACAAACACAGATCTTTTTTTTTTTTTTTTTTAAATGGGGGAACTTCTCACCTGAGTGTATTACTATTTTTTCTGAAGTGTGCAAGAAAAGAACACATTCTGCAAGATTCCAACTGCAAAAACCGTACAAACCAGACACAAACATGTAGCTTACAAAACGGCAAACGAATGATCAAAGTGATGCCCTCTGGCGGCAAAGCCAAAAGGAATAAATAAACTTTAAGGATCTACAGCCAACTCTTATTTTTTTAGGCTGGGATAGAGTCGGGAAGGGTTAAAACTCCCGCGAGTTTATTTTTTGCTGCCTACATCCTATTGGGGACATTTCCCTACACTTCCTGTCCCAGGAACGCGACAGGAAGTGGTGGGAAGTCCCTACAACGTGAGGGACATTATCCTCTTAGGCAGCTGTCATTGGAAGGTGTCCCCATTGAACGATAATCACCCACCGCCTGTTCTGGCAACAACTGTAACATTTTGGATTTCTCATCACTTTCTGTCTCGGTGACGATGGTCACCAGGACAGATGGACAAAGATATTCTACCTAGCGTGGGACAAAGACAGCAATAAAAAAAAAAAATTGGCCTTTCCCATTCTATCCATGATATGCATGTGCAAACAGAACGTTTTCTATTTCACAAGCAGCCTGCACCTCTTTTTCACATTTCACTTTATCTTCCAAAGGCCTACTTACAGAGCTCAGTAGCTCAAGCTTAAATATATACAAAGGAAAGAGTCAGAGCAGTGACCCCTCACTCTCCAAGAGCATGAGCTCACATCTTGGTCTCACAGTCATGCTAAGCACATGACTTCCCGGACTATTGGGTTAAACTCCAAAGCCAAGTCCCTGTGACCTGCATCCCTTATTGTTCAAAAAGAGCAGAAAATCAGTATTTTGTTTTATTTTTAGGTATTTATATAGCGCTGACAGTTTATGCACAGCACATTCACATCAGTCCCTGCTAGGGATGCACCGATACCACTTTTTTTAAGACCGATACTTTTGATCAAGTACTCGCAGATACCAATTACTGTCAGGAAGCAGGGGGTGTTACCTCTACTCGGGGACCACGGGCACGGCGCAGGGCAAGGGTTCCCCTTCAGCTCGGTAGAACACCTGGCGCCCGAGGTGCAGGTGCGCATGCGCGAGCCATGCGGCGTGGGCGCATGCGCAGTACGCAGGCTGCGCGCCCATCCCCGGGAGCATAGCGTTCCTGCATCATCTGGCTATCAGGTGTGAGCCTTGCTGGGGGAGGTTCCCAGTACACACCTTCCATCTTCCTCGCCTGTCATTGGTTCCCGGGGAGGGAGGCCTCCTGGTTGCCTCGGTGACCAGGGGGTGGTTCTACCTCCCCTGGCTATAAAAACCTGGCCTGAGCTCTGGCTTATTGCTGAGTTATTCCACCTTATGGTGAACACCTAGCCTCCCTGCTGATCCTCCTATTGCCTGTTGCCCCTGTGTATCCTTCCCGATTACCGACCCTTGGACTGTCTTCCGCCTTTGAACCTTCGCTGCCTGCCTCGACCCGGATTGGACATTGACTACCCCTCTTGGATTATCCCTAAACTTGTACCGCGTTTCTGGACTGTCAGCTGCTTATTGCCAGTGGGTTCCTCATCTCACTACTAGGTACTGGGACGTCTGACAATTACCGATACTTTTTCTTAAAGGGACAGGTCACATTTTTTCTAAAGCAATACAAACTAATGCTTTAAGGTCACTTTCTTAATATTATGATTCATGAGATGACGAGGGAGCATGACGCCGGCTTCCCGGCCAATCAGAATGCCGGGCGCTGCGCCATTACACGGCGCCCGGCTTCCGGATTTGCTAGCTTCCGGACCAATCGGGAAGCCGGGCAGCGCGTCATTGCACGCTACCCGGCTTCCTGATACAGGAAGTACTCATGTTAGGTATCGGAGCATTTGGGCGAGTACGAGTACTCACCCAAATACTCGGTATCGGCACCGATACCGATACTAGTATCGGTGCATCCCTAGGCCCTGCCCTCAAGGAGTTTACAATCTAAGGTCCCCATCTCACATGCATACATAGAGGGCCAATGTAGACAGGAGCCAATTAACCTTCCAACATGTCTTTGGAGTGTGGGAGGAAACCAGAGTACCCGGAGGAAACCCACGCAAGCACAGGGAGAACATGCAAACTCCATGCAGATAGTGTCCTGACTGGGATATGAACCAGGGGCCCCATTGCTGCAAGGCAAAGCGCTAACCACTAAGCCACTGTGTTGCCTTATGCAGACACCATGGGGGCAGGTAGGTGATCAGGCCTCTGACTAAAAGCAAACCCTGCCCAACCAAACGCCCAGATTAAATTTTCATGGTTGATGGCAAACAAGGACGCTTGGCCAAGATATACCATGTCCGGCTGCCATCTGTAGCCAGCTTGATCTCTTTGACCCTGGAAGATTTGAGCAATCTACCAGCAATCATAACAAGCAATCGCTTGCTCAATGCAATATCCAATATAAAGACACACAAAGCTCTCCGCCACTGCAAGGTTGTGCCCAGCTGGCATCACCCCCATGTAAAACTGTTGTTTCCATTCACTGCTCACAAAATGAAAAAAGGGGCGAAGCCACGACGTAACAATACGCACCTACGTGTCCTACAGAACACTGAATCCTTATCAGCCAGGTCCACCTCCTACAGCTAATGACATGCACGCTCATTGTTCAGCCAGAAACGCGATCCCACTCTATTGTGCCGAGCAGAACATTTAAGATGCCTGGCCTTCTTATATCTGCTCTGTAATTATGCAGCTCAGAGATCATGTGACAATCCCGGGAACGGAAGCGCGGCGAGAAGCAGAAGCCTGAGAGTTATGGGCACTGATGAGCATAAAACGTTCATGTGACCTGCCAGGCGTCACAAGGGCTGCCCTAAGTCCATAGAAACCCATTCATTCCAGGGAATATGGGCTTAACCCATGAGAGTTTAAAGGAACAGTCCACTCAAGCAAAGTGACTTAGGGACGGAGCCCGACTAAGTGGCTCTAATCTTCATCCAGCAATGATCTCCTGCTTGTGGCTGCCCTTCTAGCCAAATCTGACAGCGGCTAGTATCCTATTTTTCGGAATGGTCCCCAATCAGGATCTTTGAAGAATGCAACGTGGAGTTCACTGGTTCCAGTCCTGCCCCATCTCTGAGCTGAGCGTAGCCCCATCCACAGTAAAGAGGGAGGTTGCACAGAACCATGTGACAAGACGACACAATCACACCCAAAAACATGGTGGGTAAACTTACCTGCAGAATTCCCATGCCACTCAAAGACTCGCCCCAAAACCCTCCCACAACGGGGTCTCCCTTAGTTCAAAGCCTGACACATTCAATGACTTTACATCATCTAACGGGGGCGGTGACGCCATCATTTGGCTTTAACAGCAGCTTTGGGCCAGGCTGGGCATTTTTAGGACCTGTTCGCTTCAAAGAAGAACTCCAGGGAAATGTATTTTTTAATCCTTGCAGTGTAAAGGTTAAGTTCTCCTTTTGGTCTAAGGAGGAAAATAAAGTTATACTCACACGAACCTCGGAGCCGGCTTGCTGCAAGACTTGCTCCTGGATTCTCTTTCCCCCCCTGAGGTCTCTGAGTCCTCACGTTCTATATATTGTGAATGCAATGCGAGGACGTCGAGAGCCATCTCTTCAGCGGAGGAGGAGTCAGGCTGGAAGAAGCGATGTCTCGTCTGGTGGCTCTGAGGATCAGGCGAGTATAACATCATTATTTTCCTCCCTAGATCAATGCAACCCCCTGCAAGGGTTAAGACTCATTTTCCCGGAGTTCTGCTTTAAGCAGGTCTGGAATTCCCATGTAAGGCCCCTTTCACACAGGCAGCCCGATCGGGTCCTCCTGTCAGTTTTTCAGGTGGACACGATTGGATGCCCAATGCAAGTCTATAGGCAGCGGTGTGTAAATGGACAGGCGTCCGTTTACACCTGGTTACCCCCGGCTCTGGCCAGGTCCGGAAAGACAAATGGATCAGAGACAAGTTTTGCTGGACCCGATCGTGCTGAATCCGGGGTAATCTAATGTAAACGGAGACATGTCCATTTACATCCGATTCCCCATAGACAGACATGGGGTCCGGTAATTGCATTTGTGTTCCTCCATCGCAAGATAGAACTGTACAGACACGAATGTCATCACAGCGGCGACATCTGCTCCGTACTGCTCCTATCAGGAAGGGATCCGTGCACAGATCTTCTCCTGATCAGCTTGTGTGAAAGGGGCCTAAGTCCACAGGAATGCAAAATTTGCTTGAAGCAGGTCAACTGCAAGTCAAAGGGAGTTCAAGTGCACCCGTTCACGTATTCAGAATGAGCTCAGAGGCGTCTCGGACTGATACCAATGACACAAGCCCGAAGCCCGCCAACACAAGCCCTTAGGCCTCATTCACACTGCTTAAGGACACCAGGACCCGCATGGATGTGCTGTTCGGGTGTGCGCATGACAGCGTACGGCAGCAAAAGGTTTCCCAGCACACTCACCAGCCAGCATGCAAAAAAACTTGTCTCACCGCTAAGGTTAAAAACAGAGGTTTGAATACACTTCTTCTGCAGAAAATGTGAAAGCCGCACAGCTGCGCCAAGGCTCCTTTGTGTAATGCGGTCTGAACTCTAAACTATGAGAGTCTCCATCTTGGAGCACATGCGGCAAAAGATAGAAATGGGTGCAGGTTTGTCAGGAGGAAGCCCAACCTCCTTCAAAAGGCACAGGGACACACAAGGGACCCCGCACATCACAACGGCAGCTGCGATCCGCCATGCGTCACTGCACCAAATCAGTCAAGCAAAACAAACGTCAAACGCACTCATCAATTCGTCACCAGCTTTACAGCAAGGTGCACATGGAAGGGCCTTATACAGTACCACAGCAAAAAGTTTCCCAGCACACTCACCAGCCAGCATGTAAAGCTTGCTATAAAGCTGGTGAAGAATTGATGAGTGCGTTTGACATTTGTTTTGCTTGACAGCGTACGGGCCGCGTCCTCCCATAGTGAAGAACAGGCTGCTACACGCAGCACCTGTCCCTCCCGGGAATGGGCCGTGTGCGCTGCACCCGAGTTGGTGCAGTGTGAATGAGCACTTATAGCAGGGGTAGCCAAACTCCGGCCCTCCAGCTGTGGTGGAACTACAAATCCCATGAGACATTGCAAGATTCTCACAGCCACGAATCCCGGGGAGAGAGATGCATCATGGGATTTGTAGTTTCACCGAAGCTGGAGGGCCGGAGTTTGGCTACCCCTGCTGTAAGTGATAACAACTCAATTAATTTATTGGGTCAATAAATTAATTGACTTGATCATCTGGAGTGCCGGTTACTTTTCTTATACGTTATGACGGAGGCACCCGTTGTCGCTGCCGCCCCCGCCCCGCTGTATTGGGGATCTTTCCGGTCAGGAGTGCGATGGGACACATGGACTTCTGCATACACCAACTGGTTCCATTCATTTTTGTTGTTGTTTTTTTTTTTTTTATTTCAAAGTAGAATTATGGATATTCCTTATTGTACCACGGCAGCTGAAACCAACATTCGCTGCAACAGAGGACTGAAGCTTTGCAGGATTTCTGATTTCTAATACATTGTTAAATGTAAAAGGACCTATTCATGTCTAGATCTACTCTTCAGAATATTATTTCTAAAGAATATATTTCTGCTGATCCTCACAGGCGGCTGGCCGGTCTAAGGTCCTGTGAGTGATCACGTCCTATACAGTGTATAGGAGATGAGTCCGATGAGTCATTGGATTCTTATACAGTGTATAGGAGATGAGTCCGAAGAGTCATTGGATTCTTATACAGTGTATAGGAGATGAGTCCGATGAGTCATTGGATTCTTATACAGTGTATAGGAGATGAGTCCGATGAGTCATTGGATTCTTATACAGTGTATAGGACATGAGGATGCCAAGGGACAATCCACCGCTGGAGGGGGAGGAGGAAACAGGTGGCAGGGACTGAAGTAGCAGCCAGTCGGCTCCGAGGTTCAGGCGAGTACATCTTTTCAATGTTCGTCTCTTACAGGAAACGAGCGCTTACCCCTTGCAGTGCAAGGGTAGACCCACTGCAAGGCTTAAGATTAATTACGCCGAGAGTTCTTCGTTAACTTCTCTTATTTTCCCCATTGTGGTCTGTTAAATAGACCACTGACATAATTTGCCATATATAAAGCAAAAAAAAAAAAAATCACTGTTGCTGTTGTCAGAAATTCAGAGCTCTCCTGTGTCCCATGCTCTCTTGCCTGTCTTATCTTAAATAGAATATTTAGTCCTCTCTGTTTACATCTGGGTCTACAAATCCGGTTCCATTCATTTTGAGAAACCCAACTGTCAAAACTGGTGCTGAAATCTAGCAGAGCCAATCAAAAGGCTCCCCATGACTGATCTGCACACCAATTCCAAATGTTTTGGCGCTGATAACTGTAACGTTAGATATTTGTGGCTATAAACTGATGGAACGCAACAAAACCAGCCAAGTACAGACCAGCCTTAGAGAGGTAAAGGGCCAGGAAATGGTTCAGCTTGCTGGGGAAAGACAAAACAGAAGAGGAGACGTCCTTTAAATCAGACCAGGAAGGTAAGCAGATGTACAGGGGCCAGTGTCTGCTTTTAATATCAGATTGAATTGCTTTTTCCAGTATAAAAGGGGATGTATCATAGTTTTGTATACATTTTATTCTATATTTATTATAATCATGGCTGAAAAAGAAAAAGAAAACTGATTATAATATATATATATTTGTGGTCAGAGTCCCACACGCTCATGAAGTGTAACCCTCCTACCAAATACAAACCTGGAGGTGTGTCATGATTTAGGTGGTCAGTAATACCAAAATAAGGGGGCATACTCTTGTGAATTTAAAAGAAAGGGGGAGGGAGGGTCTGCTGAAACGAGCGATGCAGGCGAGTCACCTCCCCATCTAAATAGTGAGATGCCGGTTCGAACTCCTCCCACAAATACAGCTAATACTTTAGCCTTTAACATACGGTATATATATTTGAATATTTTATATATGATGCAATGTTCTATCCAGCCACCTGGTGGAGCTGTAGTCCCATTTTCACATCATGAGCAGCTCAAAGAAGCCTGCTGTTTACAGGATTCACTATCACAACAGTGACTCCTCCCATATCAGTAGAACACGTTTTCAATCAGAGACAGGGAACCTCAAAGCAAGCTTTCTCTGTGTTGTCTTTAGCTAACTTATGCTGCTTGGGGAAATCCTTTGTTGCATCATAAATGTTTATATGTAATACAAAGATTGTAGATCATAAAAAGAGAGATAACATAACAGTTTAAAAACACAAATGTACAAAGCAAAAAACTGCAATAGCATTGACACAAGTCCCTATAGTGTCCCTATGGACACTGGAAGCTTAAAATCTGTGTCACCACTCCACATTCTGTAACCAGTCATGCAGCCTCAATGTCTCCCTATCACAGGGGTGGGCAACACCGGACCTCCAGCTGTTGTGGAACTACAAGTCCCATGAGGCATTGCAAAACTGACAGTTACAGGCATGACTCCCAGAGGCAGAAGCATGTTGAGATTTGTAGTTAAAGCACAGCTGGAGGGATGGAGTTGCCACCCATGCCATACCGGCAATGCAAAATAAAGAAAGGCAAAACAGCCCAAGGACATAGTCACAAGCCTCCCCCGTGCTCCTTATGCAGTTCATTTTCATGTCTTGTACACACAGATAAGCCCTTGTACAGCCTCCAAACCACTGACTGCTGTAAGAGGTACTGAAGTGAAGGTCACACTACAGGCAGGTGCTGAGCCAAGGAGGCACCACAAACCATGGGGCTACAACAAGCAGGTGTTGAGGCTACTAGTACGGCTCATCAGTTCTGGTGCAGCGAAGCTCCGACTTTCAATCAGGGGTGTATTTGACAGGGTGACAGCACAACTGGGAGACAGTTGTCACCCCATAACAGTTGTCACCCCATAACAGGAAGTGCCTGAACAAGGACTTCTATTTTAGGATTACCGGGTAATATTTTAATGAAAGCTGCAGATTGTAAAAGACTGAGCTCAACTTTTGGCACATTAAAGGTTACAGGAGATTGTTGTGATTGGGTTTAGATCTACTCTAAGGTCTCCTAAAGTGTTCTGAAAAAGGAAACCTATAGAGGAAGCAATGGAGTCGCCATATTTAACCTCTCCTTATGAGAGTGCTTGTTCCTTATGGTAATGCTGACTTCACTCTATTTGGCTCATTACATATTTATTCCAGGTCAGTGACTCAGAAAGTACTGAAGCCACGGGCAGCTAGCACTTGTAGAAGGAGGTGGTAAGCAATGGCAGGTGCCATACTTCTTTTAGCACAGGTCTCCTTTAAGGGCCGGTTCACACCACAAAGTCTGCGTTCCTGAATGTTCGGCCTCTGGAACACACGCCAGCCACCTCCATTCAGGGGCGGGAGGGGGCATGGCGATGCATTGAAGTCAATGGCACCGCATACACGCCCCCCCCCCCACGCGATCGCCCGCACACGAACGCGTGGCACAGTAGTGCCTGCGATCCAGTCCAGTGCAATCTGCAAAAATGCTGCCAGGCACTGCGGGCGGGGGGAAGTGGCTGTGGTGCCATCGACTTCAATGCATCGCCATGCCCCCTCTCACTCCTGAAAGCAGGGACCCGGCCGGCTTGCGTTCCAGAGGCCGCAATGGAACACAATTTCTTCCCCAGAATGCAGAGCTCTGTGAAATGTGGTCAGAAAGTGACCCTGCCCCACAATGTGATACAGCTGGCCGTCATAAATCGTGAGGAGCCTATGTTTGGGCACCTGACAATATATATCTGACTGATGGAAAACACAGGGTACATGTATGGGGGTGTATAGTCACTCTATGATAGTTATGTGTGTTGTGGTCAATGCTTTGGAGTTGTTTAGAGCAGTGGTTCTCAACTCGTGGGTCGTGACCCAAAAGTGGGTCGCGACACCCTCTGCAGTGGGTCGCGGCACAAACCTCTTTTTAACATGCATTAAAATATTGTACATAGTGCTTTGCGTGGTACCCTAAAAGGTCCTTTATATCCAATATTTAGTGGAATTTGTTATTATTTATGTTGTTTGGGTTGGATGTGGTGCTTGGATCCCTTCTTTATCCCTACATACGTCCCTTCTTTTTGGGGATACAAAAAGTAATCAACAACCAGCACTGGTTCGAACCATTTCCCACTTTACAATTATTATTTTTTTTACATTTTGCACTGGCATTTAATAGAGAACTATGGGGTGAGTGTTTTTCACGGGAGGACATGTACTAACCTCCTCCTGTGACCCAAAACTCAGTATATGGCGAGCTATTGCCCGCAATATACTGAGAGCGCTACAGCTGGGACTGACAGTCACTGCTCACTGCAGGGAGACGATTGGAAAGTGAGCGAGTGATGGTATGTGTTCGCTCACTTCCCGATAGAGCTGACCTGTGACAGCTGCTTTGTCACAGGTCGGCTCTCTATGAGGATGAGTGGAAATCACTCCACTCATAGTTCTCCTTTAAGACCTTGTGCCAAAAATAAACTTGCAGCGCACTGACCGGCAATTTTCTTTTTGCCCGGGAGTCACGGTTGTGCCGCACAGCTGCATACAGCCAGCCTGTGGAAATCATTGATAGACTGGCTGAAGCTGCGGCTGTACGGCTATATATGCAAATCCCATTGCTTACATGAGTACAGGGAGTTACACACCGGCCCATATGCAGAGGGTCTAAGTTTGAGGCAGTGCCCAAGTCCTGTTTGCATGTAACCAATGGGATTTGTGTATATAGCTGTACAGCCGCAGCTTCAGTCAACCTGTCATTCGCAGTCGTGCAGCAGAACCATGACACCCGGGCAGAGAATGTCCGATCTGTGTGTTGCAGGGATATTCTTGGCCATATGCACAAGGCCTTTTATGCCACTCCAAACAATCTTTTTTTAATTTTTATTATAAAGAGGGGAAGGGTTAGAACCTGTGCCAGGATTTGATTGCTTTTTGTGTCCCCCAAAGAAGGTAACTACCCTGTTTCCCTGAAAATAAGACCTACCCCGAAATTAAGACCTAGTACCATTTTTGGGAATTGCTAAAATATAAGACCTACCCCGAAAATAAGACCTTGTTGCAACCTTTCCCAGGGCCGGTGGTGGCATAAGGGGGAACTTGAAGCGCCGCGGGAGAGAATCAGCGGTGCCAACGAAGCCAGCACTAGAGGAAGTGAGGTGGCAGCGTAGGGAGCAGAGCCACATAAGCCGATGCCTCCTCTATAGCGCCGGCTCCTGTCACAGGCGGAGTGATACCAAATACACTCCGCCTGTGAGCAATCTATATAGTGAAAGCGCGCTTCGCTTATTCTGGTTACCAAAATGCTCTTGGAAAGCTACAGCATCCCTGATCACCCTATTCTTAACTTTGCCATTTTGGATTATTTAAATTTGGATTTGCACTAACTTTGGATTGTTGTACATAAAAAAAAAAATAAGATCCCTACCCCCTAAAATAAGACCTAGAGTGTTTTGTTTGAGCCAAAAAAAATATAAGACAGTGTCTTATTTTCGGGGAAACACGGTATGTACGGCTGAAAAAAAGATCCAAGCACCACATCCAACCCAAACCGCACACAGCCGTGCAGCAGAACCGTGCCTCCCGAGCAGAGAAGGTCGATCTGCGCACTATACGGCCATTTCTGTCCGGGCCCATGAGACCTTACTGATAGCGTTAAGAGAATCTGAGACTTCACAAAAAAATAAAAGCATTTCTGGATATCGAAGCGTACCTCTTCCTGGATGTACTGTAAGAGGAAGGGAGATGCTCGGAGATTGTCCACGGGAATGTTGAAGAATCCCTGAATTTCTTTTTGATGCAGGTCCATAGTAATGAAGTGCGTTAAACCTATTGGAGGAGAAGAGGTAACAGTGAGACGAAGCAGGAAAACACTAGAGACTGGAGACACGCACGCTCCCTATTCTCCCTCCCTTTCTAAGCTGGACTTCCGCCTGCTGACTCTTTGGTTAAACAAGTTCTTAAATTACACAAACACCAAGATCCAAGTTTATACAGAGAGAAGACGGGCTGAACAAACACGCATTAATGCATTCCTTTATAGACAGAGAGCCATGCAGAGAGCCACGCAACCGCAATACTTGAAGCGCACGTGAAGGCAAGTCGTTCAAAGACAAAGGAAGCCACAAGGGAGGGGACGGTGTCCACGTGTCCTAGAAAGGACATTGGTCAGATTCCATCCCATATGGAACAATAATGGCCGGCTTCTGTTATGTGTATGTAGATAAAATGAAAGAAAACTATTCAGAACATTCCTCCAACACGTGCAAAATTCCCCAATCTGTACAAAGAAAAGTTTGTTGATCTGCCTATGTCCTTGGGATGTTTTGTCTTTCTTTACTCCATCCCTCCAGCGGTGCTTTAACTACAAATCCCAACATGCCTCTGCCTCTGGGAGTCATGCCTGTAACTGACAGGCTTGCAATGCCTCATGGGAATTGTAGTTCTGCAACAGCTGGAGGGCCGGAGTTGCCCAACCCCTGGATAAAAGTCGATGGAGAGACCCTCCGCACTCCCCACAGCAGTCCTGGCCAGATAAGAAAAAAAGTGGTGCTCGCAGTGATGAAAACCAGCTTTGATAAATTCCCCTCAGTGCCTTTGCTGCACGCATATCCCAACTGGCATCGTCAGCTCTGTCTGCTGGATTACAGAATGCTGCCCATCACCACCCCTCTATGCCTCGTTCTGGGGGACCAACATCAATGTCTGTGCCTTTGCTACACAGAAATCTCAATCAGCACTGCCAGCCTTGCCTGCTGGACTACATAACCGCTCCTATACGCACCCCTCAACGTGTATACATTGATTTTTGACCGGGCACAAATATGTTGCTTCTTTGAATCCAATCCAATAGCATGCCCCCACATCGAGGGTCTATTTATTAAGCAATCGGACATTCACCAAACATTGACTTCAGATGAATCTTCCTGGTGCAGTGTTTGATTCACCGCCAGTGAAAGTTTAGTTAAAGTCAAATTCTGCTTTATAAATATGTCTCGTAGTGTAAGAAAAAAGCTTTTGGGAGATGTGGTTCTGGGGTAGTGCCTACCAAACCGAGAACTAACTTCTCAGCTGCTGCCTCTGCAATATTGGAACAAGCCTTGTGATTAGGGATAAACCAATAATGGTTTTCCGGTATCAAGTACTGATACCGAGTAATGATACCGGTGCTTCCGCTGGCACGGAGCCGGCTTCCCGGGCAATCAGGAAGCCGTAAGTAATGACCCGCCGGAAGCAGGCTCCATGCTAATTGGCCAGAAAGCCGGCTTCCCAGCAAGGAGCCGGCTGTTCTGGCTTCCTGATTGCCCGGAAAGCCACTTTTCCGTATGGCACTGTCGGTCAGGGGAAATCTCCCTCTGACCAGAAGTTCCGGTATCGGGGAAGGTATCTGAGCATTTGGGCAAGTACTAGTACTCCCCCAAATACTCAGTATCGGTGCATCCCTACTTGTGACGATGTTGCAGGGAATAATAAAAGCGGTTTCTCCCAGTAGGGATAAGGTAAAACAAATACTACTGGGACATGATGTAGAGCAAGATAGAGGTATCAGGATACATTTGGGTAATGCCTGGACATGCACTTTAAATCTAGTCATCAAGTGCACACAACAGGTCATTTGATTCATTGAGAATAGCTGGTGACTCGCTCAGAGTAAAATGGATGCAATGTCACCCAGCACTGTCCAACAGGAGCAGGGAGAGAATCTACCTCCCTGGGGCTTCCTCTCTTTGCTGCTGGAGGCTCAACAGAGTGGCAAGGCATAGAAGGGTGAGCATAAACAGCTGGGGAAAGGAAAGGGGGAAACACACCTCAATCTTTTGCTTTGCCTTGCATGGCTCACGCATATCTGCCAATATAGGTAAATGGGGCGGGGGGGGGGGGGGCCCCTAAATCTTTTGCTTTGCCTTGCATGGCTCACGCATATCTGCGAATATAGGTAACTGGGGGGGACCCTAAATCTTTTGCTTTGCCTTGCATGGCTCACGCATATCTGCGAATATAGGTAACTGGGGGGGACCCTAAATCTTTTGCTTTGCCTTGCATGGCTCACGCATATCTGCGAATATAGGTAACTGGGGGGGACCCTAAATCTTTTGCTTTGCCTTGCATGGCTCACGCATATCTGCGAATATAGGTAACTGGGGGGGACCCTAAATCTTTTGCTTTGCCTTGCATGGCTCACGCATATCTGCGAATATAGGTAACTGGGGGGGACCCTAAATCTTTTGCTTTGCCTTGCATGGCTCACGCATATCTGCGAATATAGGTAACTGGGGGGGACCCTAAATCTTTTGCTTTGCCTTGCATGGCTCACGCATATCTGCGAATATAGGTAACTGGGGGGGACCCTAAATCTTTTGCTTTGCCTTGCATGGCTCACGCATATCTGCGAATATAGGTAACTGGGGGGGACCCTAAATCTTTTGCTTTGCCTTGCATGGCTCACGCATATCTGCGAATATAGGTAACTGGGGGGGACCCTAAATCTTTTGCTTTGCCTTGCATGGCTCACGCATATCTGCGAATATAGGTAACTGGGGGGGACCCTAAATCTTTTGCTTTGCCTTGCATGGCTCACGCATATCTGCGAATATAGGTAACTGGGGGGGACCCTAAATCTTTTGCTTTGCCTTGCATGGCTCACGCATGTCTGCGAATATAGGTAAATGGGAGGGACCCCAAATCTTTTGCTTTGCCCTGCATGGCTCATGCATATCTACGAATATAGGTAAATGGGGCAGGACACACACACACACCTAAATATTTTGCTTTGCCCTGCATGGCTCACACATATCTGCGAATATAGGTATATAGGTAAATGGGGGGGTGGGGGGACGACCCTAAATCTTTTTTTACTTTGCCCTGCATAGCTCACACATATATGCGATATATAGGTAAATGGCACCCTGCTACCACTATGGGGAGACAGAATGTACATACATTGGTACTCGGACTTACCAGCTTTACACAGCATTGAGGCCAACAGCTTGGAGACAATGGAGCCCCTTTTCCTCATCTTACACTGCTTGCTGTAGGGGAAGTAAGGGATGACGCCGCTGATCGTCTTTGCACATGACGTCCGGCAGGCATATACCATGATTAATAGCTCCATGATTGTGGTGTTCACATCTCTGAAATAAAGAGAGAGAGATAAGCAAATGAAATCAAAACTTTACGCATCATTTAAAAAAATATCCCCTCCCCAGCTCCTACGTCCTCTTCCGGTGCCGGACCTCCTGACACCAAGCATCTTAAAGACGAAGTTTAAAGCACTTTAAAAAATAAGATTTTGTACATTCTTTAGGCTCAAGAAATTCCGAGTGTACAAAAGGTGCATGAGGAGGAGAGACGGACAGAAGATATTTCCAGTGTTAAATGAAGGAAGGCCTCTCCGTGACCCTTGATTGCTCTTGCAGACCAATTGTAAAGGAGACTAGGGACCATATACTACTCAAGGGTTACTGGGGATGCTTTCCCTTTTCAGACAACTCTAAACTGTTTCTGTAGATCAGGAGGAAGGCAAACTCCGGCCCTCCAGCTGTGATGAAACTACAAATCACAGCATGCATTTGCCACTGGGAGTCATGCCTGTGGCTGTCAGAGTCTTGCAATGCCTCATGGGATTTGTAGTTGCACCGCAGCTGGAGGGCCGGAGTTTACCTACCCCTGCTGTAGAGGCCTTTCTTTAGCATTGCTGCCTTTTCAGACATCCCTGTGCATGGAGACTTAGATGAGCTTTTCAAAGTCATTAGTGTTGGGGGCTTGCATGGAAGTTCCACTTTAACAGTCGTATTAAGCCAATATATTTAAAGCAGAACAATGGCCTCCCATTAAAAAAAATTAGTGCTGCAGCATTTTATAAGAGCGCCTGCACTTCCAGTTCAGTCTTAGTCCCCCTGCAAAGTCACACAAATACTTGTTGCTCTAGCCCGTGTGGTCCACCTAATGCAGCTTCCTGTGATGAGGTGGCAACTAAGCTCCTCTGCTCCAGAATGCCAAGCAGAGTTGCCACTCCCATGTAACCTGTGCCTGCCTGCACTACAGTGAAGCCCGTGACACACTGCACGCAAAGCCGTGCAGAGCGAAGCAAAGCTGTCTGCGTGCAGTGTGTGAGGTGAGTGCAGGCAGATGATTGACTGCACCTTCAGCCAATCGGCTCGTGCGTAACAACCGGCCAGACGTCGCATCCTGACGCGCGGGTTTATACACGCGAACCGATTGGCTGAAGATTACATTTTTCATCTCACAAGCTGACGTGCCAGGGAGAAAATTACATGACACACTGCTCGCAAAGGCAGCGCGCCACCGATCCGCGTGCGGTTTGTCACAGCCTTTAAAGGAGAAGAGGTTGCAGGGGGGTTGATCCAGAAGCCTGTGGCTTGTCAACCACGCCCGCTCCTGCCCACTGCTTCCAGATTTACATCAAAGCCCCTGCTGCTGAAACCCTCCCACTGTGAGCTGCAGTGTCTGGGAGGGGGAGTGAGTGAGACACAAAAAAGCATTTGCTCAGTTAGAAAAGACAAAGTTGATTGTTTGCTTTATGAGGATTGTGCATCACATAGTAACTGGATTTGGTAGTTGCTTAGACCAGCCTTTCTCAATCAGGGTGCCATGGCACTCTGATGTGCTTCCTGACTTCCTCAGGGATGCCTCAAAATTTTGGGGTGGTGGGACTGTGATGTGAAAGGGGCAATGAAGAATGATGTTAAAGGGGGACTCCTGATGTGAAGGGGGCTACTCATGCAAAGGGTGACTCTGATGTGAAAGGGGTTACTGATGCCAAGGGTGACTCTGATGTGAAAGGGGTTACTGATGCCAAGGGTGACTCTGATGCCAAGGGTGATCTTGATTTGAAGGGGGGCACTTCAAGGCAGTGGCGGAACTACCGCCGGTGCAGGCGGTGCGGACCAGGGCCCTTTGTTCCTTAGCTCCGCCACTGCTTCAAGGTGAAGGGGGAAACACACGTTTTTGGGTGTTTTTGTGTGGGGTCCCTCTTAAAATCTATGACATTTTAGACTGGGGTGCCTCGAGATTTTTCATACTTTTAAAGGGCGCCGTGAATAAAAAAAGGTTGAGAAATGATGGCTTAGACTATCATTGAGGAGAATGTATTTCTACTTAAAACTACTACACAAAATTGTGACACTGAGCAATCCATAGGTGAACAATGCTGCGCCTCTGGACGTTACTAACAGACTCTCGATCAGGGCTTTGGAAACCGCCACAATTTGCTCCAACAAATCCCTATACAAGGCTGTAACTGTGACTCATTACAGATGATTACACAACGTTCCTTATGGCACGAGCTCCTATTTTTCACTGTCATCGCAGCCAATATTATTGAGGAGGCATTAACTCTAGCTGTAATAAAAGACACATATTGCCGATTCTAATGTGCCGTTCCAAATGGGAGCTATTATGCAGTTCCAGTCGACAAGTCTTATCCATCAACAGCTAATACAATCCATCAAACACTACAACTGTGCTTAATAGAGATGCACCAATAACAGTTTTTTGCTATCGAGTACCGATATCTTTTTTTTGCTACTCGCCGATACCGAATACAGAAATCCCATTACGGAAGTCGGTCCGCATGTAGTGACTCGCCGCCCAGTTTCCGATTAGCTGGGAAGCCGTCTCCATACTCCCTCATCACCAGGTGACGAGGAAGCATGAAGCCGGTTTTCTGGCCAATCAGGAAGCCGGGGGGTGGGTAATGACTCGCCGCCCGGCTTCCTAAATGGCCGGGAAGCTGGCTTCATGCTCCCGCGTCACCAGGTGAGGAGGAAGCATGGAGCCGGCTTTCTGGCCAATCAAGAAGCCAGGGGGGGGGG
>NW_017307040.1:822685-833252 GCF_000935625.1 Nanorana parkeri
CCCGTGTATTGTTTTTTCTCTCAAAAAAGTTGAAGTTTGAAAAAAAAAAAAAAAAAAAAAAAGAAGAAGAAGCCAGGGGGCAGGTAACCAAGTGATGAGGAAGCATGGGGGCGGCTTCCTGGCCAATCAGGAAGCCGGCGGGAAGAGTCATTAACCGCCCCCCGGCTTCCTGAAATGACGGGAAAACAGCTCCATGGTAACAAGGGAGCATGGAGCCGGCTTCCCGATACCGGAAGTTCCGGTATTGGGATAAGCATCGGGAGCATTTGAGTGAGTACGAGTACTCACCCAAATACTCTATATCGGCAACAATACCAATACTAGTATCGGTGCATCACTAGTGCTTAAAGGATAACGTACCCTCTTTCTACCCCCAGATGCCCCACAGTCTTATGACCGCTAGCCCACGCTCTTTCCAGATGCCCGCTGCTTGGTCCACTAGAAGCTGCTCAGCCTTTTTTGCAAACTCTCCCATTCATTACAACAGAAAGGGCATTTACCATTGGGATGAATCATAAAAGGGCCTCTCCATATGAATAAATGAGATGTGGTCAGAGATATTGCAGTGGCAGCTCTGTGGCTCCCTATGAATGTGGTAGACATGAGTAGAAGTCTTTGGGGGAGGAGGTTGAAGAATAGATGACTACGCAAAAGGTTCCAGTGTGGACATCTAAACTGGTCATGAAATCCAGGTACTATGTGATGCAAGGGCCTCAAATTAAAATTTTAAAAAAATCTTTAATCTGCCTTGATTCAACCTTTCATTTGTATCTCACACGCTTCCCCTCCCAGGCACTGCAGATCATTGTGGGAAGGGTTGAGCACCACAGGCACTGTCAATTCATTTAGCAGTTAGAGGGACTTGGTATGGCCAGGTGCTGACTGACAAGCTACAGGCGACAATGCTGATTACCAGGCTCCCTGCAATGTCTTCTAATTCCACTATAGTGCAAGCTGGTACAGCCATCATGAGGGGACAACGCTGCTCTGAATTCAAGAGCAGTGCAGCAGTGTTGTCCCACCATCACAGCAAGCAGTATAAGTTGGACTTCACGGGCAGAGACATAGCAGAGGGACCAAGGAAATTACAATTACGTGCTGCAGAACAATTTTGTTCTTAACCTTACTCGAGTGCGCAACGCACTGTAGCCCTTGACACAGCTTTGAGTTGGGAAGTGAAGCCTTTAGTTCCACAGTTCAAAGATGCACCACAAAATGAAAGTGGAGTTTAGAGCCACGGTCCATACTGTGCTCCATTTTGACATTCTCAATCAAAAAACAAGGAAAACTGAAAGATTTCGCTAGCAATAAAACCTTCCAGCCCTATTAAGGTTTATTTTACCTTCATACTAAAGAGAAGCTTGAGGCTAGAGGGCCCGAGACCCACGGAAGACTCGTCCCAATAGCGGTTCAGCTTCAGATGAACGGACTCTGAAATGTACACAAACCCACACGTGCATTCATAGGAATCCTCAGTGCAATGTGAACAATGTTGAACAAACGAGGGAATGTTCAATGCATTTACATTTGTTGAACACTCAATGTCATCACGAAGCACCTCTAAAAAGCATCAAAAATAGACTGCGGAACACAAGCTTTATTGTTCTCTGCTAGCCTAGTAGGACCCGTGTGTGTCTCAGTGGAATGTGAATGATGTGGGTTCGTTTTGCTGCGCTATGTAACCCACTGGAGCACAAAAAACAAAATTCAGGAACTCGAGGATCAGTCAATGTCAAGGGAAAGAGCTGCTGCGCGCTGGCGTCATTCGGGATTAAAGGGCACCAATTACATTGTTAGGATCTCAAAGCAAGAAATGTATGCAACAGATTTTAAAAAATTGGCTTAAAGGAGAACTATGAGGTGAGTGCTTTTCACTCACCTCATAGTTCTAGCCGACCTGTGACCATGAGACTGTCACAGGTCGGCTCAGTAGATCGGGAGGTGAGCGAACACATACCGGGTTCGCTCACCTCTCGATCCTGTCACGGCTCTCTGCCGTGACAGGGGAGGGGCTGGATTCCCCCCCTCCCCGCTCCGATCCGCCAGGGCTGACTGGTGGATTGGACAGGGGAGGGGGCGGGTACAGCTGGCTCTGCCTCTAGACAGGCAGAGCCAGCTGTCACTAACGTAGCTGGGCGGATCCCGGCACAATTGTCGGGATCCGCTTCAGCTGCGGCGTCTCAGTATACCGCGAGCTACTGAGCCTAGGGTGACGGGAGGACGCTAGTTTGTGTCCTCCCGTTACCCTAAGGAGAACTATGGGGAAAAGACTTAACCCCATAGTTCTCCTTTAAAGGGTTCGTTCACCTTTAGGCCCACTTCCAACAAAATAACCCATGTATTCCAGTATTCCAATTGCATTGCAAACCACTGTTCAGTGTTTGTATTGCATACCTACCTCCTGATGTATCACATCCCCCTCCCTTTTAGATCGTAAGCCCTCAGGGCGGGGCCCTCCTTACCATCTTGTCTTGAATTGTATTGTGATTGTAATGTCTTCCTGATATTGTAAAGCTCTACGCAAACTGTTGGCGCTATATAAATCCTATATAATAATAATAATACCTGTAAGCCGTGTAAATCATACCTTGTATTCCATACCTTTCCCCAAACACAACCTGAGCTCTACAGCTGCTGTTATAGAGGAAGAGAGGGCACAGTTCATGAGCCAGATCACTGGCAGGGGCATGCTTTTATCATACAGCATGAGCAGTGCACTCTCTCTCCCTCTGTTGCACAACGCAGAGCTCAGCCTCTGTTGAGGGAGAGAGATGCACTGTGCAGTGTTTGCATGGGCCAGAACGCTAGCAGGGGGTGCACTTCTATCGTTCAGTGCGTCCTGGCGAAGGAGGGCATCTACTTGGGAATTTTTGAAGACAAGCTGCATACAGCCAACAGGTATGGTAGGCAAAAGGAGCAACTTTTTCAAAAGCTGAGCAACGAGTAATGTGCTGGGGATACTGGAATACATAGGGGAGTCGAGTTGGAAATATGGACTAACGCTTTAAGAAAACTGTACACAGTGAGACATGATGCCAAACATAACTGAAAGCTAACACAGCCCCCACATCTAAGGAACGGTAATCTGCAACATAATACATTTTTGTTCTTTGGCTTAAATACACAATAAAAGAAAAGTAAACAGAAAAGTAAACCCGAACCTTTACCTCTCTTTTTTTTTTCTTCAAAAGGAATACATTTGCTAATGTCCTCCTGTGACCCAAAGTCAGCCTATAGTGAGCTACTGCCCTCTATATGCTGACAGCACAAAGCCCTGTTGCAGCCGGGAAGGATCCTGACAATATTGTTGGGATCCACCAAGCTGCCTGATTGACAGCTGGCTCTGCCTCTCTAGAGCCAGAGCGAGCTGTGTCCGCCCCCTCCCCTGTCTGTCCTTCCAATGAGCTCTGAAGGAATGGAAAGGGGGTGTGGGAATCCCTGCAGGGAGACCCCAATCTCTGCAGGGAGAAGCCTGGTAACTGAGCAAGCAGCGGTCGCACGATCGATCAGCTGTCGGCACAGAGCCAGCGTCTGATAATGATGTTCTCAGATGCGTCAGGTCACAGCTAAATTTGACAGATTCCCAATAAATGAGCTGATACAATACAAAGCAAGGCATACGTCTACATGTATTGCAGATTAAAGAGGAGCTTTACCCATATCTTTAAAATAACAACAAGCACACCTTTAGAAATGTTTAGTAATGACAATCTACAAAACACATCCTTCTAGATAATTGCCGGCTTTTTATTCTTTGCATACTTTATTTTTCTTTTATTTCCCAGTCTTCCGACAGTGGCCATATTAACTAAGGGCAGATTACTAGTTCTCCATTTACCTCCTGGAACTCTGGCACATGTGACTAGGACATGTGACCATGCACATCATCTCAGAGGAGGAAAATGCTTTTCCCTGAGATCTCATGAGATTACAGATGAGATTTCCCAGCATTGCTCTGCTGATGTAGCCTTCCCAGGATGCAACGCTTTGGCACTTACAACATTTGTGCCAGAACTGGACCAGGAAGTAGATGAACTCTATTTGTAAGTAAATGAAAAACACGTTTGTTTAACTAATGAATGTAAGAGGATTTTATATCAGAATGCAGAGCTGCACGCTGATGTGATTTTTAGTACAAGGGGGTAAAGGTCCACTTTAAGGTGTTACTACGGATCACTGACCCCTAGCAGGCACATGCTTATGTCATTGAATGGAAGGTGGGGGGGTGTCAGAGGTAGTGGACACTCACTTGGAAACCGTCTGTATGATGAACACATCCTTCCCTCGCACCGACTCCTGAATCTGCACGCGGGTTTCTGCGGTATTAAAAGAGAGAAGTCGTTTCACAATGATGAAATTAGAACATATTATACCACAAGTAGGATGCTGGTAGGGATTTGTAATGTGTAACTATTACAGAATATTCATATTAAAAAGCTTTGATTTAAAAAATGTTGCTTTAGACAAATCTGTGCCCCTGCTGGGGAGATTCACCCTCTCTGTTTGTCCTGGTGACGGCTAAAGCTTTCCCTTCAGTCTTGCACAGTTGGGACCGGCTCCTCTCCTGGACTGACATTGCTTACTCCGATTTCACTGCATGCTGTGAGCTTCTCACAATGTGCATTAGAAGCTGCAGCAAGTCAGATAGAACCCGCCTCATTACCTGGCTGGAGGACACCCAGCCTCATCTAGCTATTTCATCCCCTGGCCCCACTCCTTTCATTCATTGGTTTTTAGTTTTTCAACCGTGGAGGCTCAGCATCACATGTGGGCATTACCTAGGTAGGTCTGCATGCAAATACAGCCAACCTAGGAACCTCCACTCCTCCAGACTGACAACCACCAATCAAAGTATTTTGATATTAGTTTAACTCACAAGAGCTAGCCCACTGCTTGCATCAGAAGGCTCTTGAGGGGAGTGCTAAGGCAGGGTGCTGTGATGTGCGAAGGACTAGGCACCAGTATTGCCTGCAGGCTCACGGCAACTGATCTTACCCCTACTACTAACAAACCATGCCTCGTTCTGCACTGTGTCTCTATGTGGAGGTGGTCATCTGGTAGAGGCAGGGGGGTTCGCTTCCCTTTTGTCAGGGACAATCTGATGATTGCTGATGTAATAACCAAGAAGCAGAAAGAGTGGTAGAGGAAGCACAGAGCTACAGAAAGGATGAAGGAAAAGCAGGAAGATCCTTGCACTGCAGGTCCTCAGGTACAGCTTCCTCTATGGCAAAGAGAACAATGAGCAGCACAGTAATGACATCATCAAATCTCCCGGGACTACCAGCAAGAGGCAGCAGCGCCTTAGATGATCTCACACTAAGCAATGAGGCTCAAGGCACAGGACTGTGTAAGCACAGGAAGTACACTGCTATTTTTAGGAGGAAGTCAAAACAAAAAAGGTAAATAAGGACACTTCCTGGACACAAGTAGCATTCCTAAATGTTCCTCTATAAAATCGCAAATCTTTTTAACTTGAGGTCCACTTTAAATAAAGCACGGGAATAACTGAGTGGGCAGAAGGTGTGTGCTTGGTGCGTTTGAGTGAAGACGGATAACTTTGCTCCTCTTGCTATGTTCCTGGAATGTGCACAGATCGAGAAAATGAAAAACAGCATGTGAAAAAACAACAGAGATAGCGGGCTGCCAGAAAGATTAGCGGGGATGAGTACTTCTGATTTGGAGTCACACAGCCACAACAGTCGAAGCCAGAGGACGGACAATTGGGTCCCTCGGTTCTGCCAGACTGTACAATCCTCAAATCAAGGTCACAACACTGGCGGGACCCAACAACTCGAGGACAAACCCTAACACTTGAGTAGGGTCATGAGGATGGATGGGAGGGGCACTGACGGATCATATTCATTTACTAATGAAGGAGACCGTCGGCCTCGTTATACAGATTAAACATATCCAGCGGACAGCTGTTCCTTGGGGTTATGCCAACGTGACAGTGCGATTACTGTTAAATATTGATTGCTTTACGTCTTTTTACGAGCGTAATTTCCCAATATGCTAATGGGGTTAATGCGTCTCCCTGAAGCTTTTCGAAAAGGAAGGACACATAAAAGACCTTGAGCTCTGGCAGTGCTAAGATTCTGACAAACTTATCTAAGGAGAACAAATCACGTCTGGGCTTATGCTAGAATCAAGATTATTCCCTTTTACACTGCAATCATTCTGCAGGCTTATGTCGAGAAGGTTTGCATTTGCCTCCTATTCAGCTTTAAAGGCATAGAACCTCATTTTGCAAAAATGTAATAAATGCACCCACATAATAAAATAAAACATTTGCATTAATTACATTTTTGCATTCGAGCCTGCAGATCATTGCAACAGCGATCATGGGTGCAATACACAGGCTCCTGCATGGTTTGTCATGGGGCTGGAGGAAGTAAACAATAAACTACAATTGGTGTGATATCACCACCCTGTTTGCGGCGTGATCTGGAGATTCCCTCTGCCGTGGAGGCAGTCGGGACTTGTAGGCTTACCAACGTGGGTGCAGCTTATCACACTGGTGCAACATTTCAGGGTCTCGCAGGATCCCCTTCCTCAGGCAAAGACATGCCTTGCCTGAGGAAGGGGATCCTGCGAGACCCGGAAACATTGCATCAGTGTGATATGCTGCACCCACGTCAATAGATGTATTTGAATTGCATTTGGAGTGCCGGCGTCCCTGTTTCTACCTATGCATGTAACGGTTGCCATCCTACCGCAGCACCCATCCTGTCTTTAGTGGAACAAGCGTTCAGGAGGGCGATGGGTTCATGGGCTTTTGTAGGCTTACTATTCACAGATCCCTGAGAATGAAGGACGAGGGTGGAGCCACGCACAGCTCCGCCAAATTCATACAAAGCTACGTCTCTTCAGGGAGACGCACTCCGTGATTCAGGTAATTTGTTGGAAGTTGGTGCAGTTTATGCGGAGATTGTTTTATAGTCTAAATATGGGTGCAATATGAAACATTATATGAAAGGTGGACTATGCCTTTAAAAAGGAACCCATGCTTTGACTATGCTGGTCCTACCAGTAGCACAAAATGACCTTCCTATTGCTCCCTTCAGCCATTGGGAGCAAGAAAAGACCCGTGTAATCTCCGAGTCTCTTTAGTTGGAGCTTACACAGAGCTGAAGACTCTTCCTTTGCCGTCATGTGACAGAACAGTGCAAATCACAAAGTCCAATGCAGTAACATGCGAGGGGGGGAACATTCCCCTCCATACTCAGGTGACTTCTTGCAAATGAATAAAGTGGTGACAGAGTAAAGCAAAGGGGGCATCCAAGTGTCTTTTTCAGTGCAGCATAGAACACAATGGTAGGAATATGAGTGGTGGCTATGAGCGGCAAAGTTGCTTTCTCATATACAACGACCAGTTTTACCACTTAGTCATTTACCAGTTTTACCACTTAGTCACCTAGACACAGATGAGTCTGCAAACTGTACAACAGGATGCAGGAGAGGGCACGGGTGGAGACGACTCACCTCTGTTTGACTCTTGGTACACCAGGACCTTGCCAAGTTCAACACCCAGACGCCTAAAAAAAGAGGAAAAATATGGGTAAAAAGTGAACCTTTCATCACCAAATTGACTTCATGTAATATTCATCCTCCCCAACCCCCCTAGTTGGAGCGGGAGAACTCGGTGGAATAGTTACAATATTGAATATTGGCAATTAACCTGGACAAGGAATATGCTGGTCATTTAACAAAGCATTCCCAGTCTGGAAGGGTTAAGCAATGCCACTACTGCACTCTCTCACTCCATCTCAGGGATACAGATATAGATATACTTAGTGCAGTAGAGCAAAAAGTGATGACATAATACCCGGTCCTACTTCAGACTCAATTCTAGCTATTAAGGAAACAATGAGCAATTATTCCTGACTCGTGATCAACTGAAACAATTTTCATTGTACTCTTAGAAACATCTCTTCTGCTGAAACACCAGGCACTAGTAAAAGGTGGAATCAGAACTTCCACAATCAAACATCTGGGTGTTAAAGTATCTGGGAACCCCACAAAATATAATACAAATAAAGCACATTAATAGCAAGGGCCATGCAATCTTCAGATATTCATTGCAACCAGTCAAAGAGAACCTGTACTGTGAAAGTGGTGCCCAATAGAGGCGAGCAGAGGGCAAAGGAAATAATTTATTTAGATCCATTGATCAGTACAGAATCATGTTCTAATACTGGCCATTGTGTTAGGTGGTAGCGCTCTTCTCTATTCTTTTCTTTATGGTACTACACAGGACACCTCTGCCTGTTTCATGAGCTTGCACGCCAAACACCTTGTATCCCATAAGCCACCCCCAGTGCCAAAAGCAAGAACAGTGCCTGTAACAGACTTCATCTACATGAAAAATGCCCTGAATGCCAAATCGGGTAAAATAGCCACATTTACAGTTTCCGCCAACCATCCTAACACCACACACTGGCAGTGCGCTTGCCAAATTTCCCATTTAAGCAGAGGGCAAAGGACCACTGACCAGTGTTGATTATGGACTCACTTCAGTTTATCTCATCCCCCATTACTCTCTTACTCTGCCTTGCTCCCCACTGTGTCTCTATGTGGAAGTAGCCATCTTGGTAGAGGCAGGGTTTTGCAACTGGAGAGAGTAACATTCAGATGTAGATGATCTCACACTGCAAATATACAGCTATGAGGACGAATGCACAGGGGGTGCCTAGGCACAGGAAGTGAAGGAATTCAAGACAAAAAGTAACTCCTTCAGTGAAAACTGATGTTGTTAGTACAATGTCTATAGAACTGCAGGTCTGGTTCTGTAACTTCAACCGGGCTTTAATGTAAATACTTTTATCAGTACATGTCAACCATGTAAATTCTGTGTTCCTCTATTTAGTGTGAAATTATATATATTATATATAAACAAGGGCATCCATATTACATATGCAGGTTCTGCTTCCTGCATGGTAAACCTGTGCACTGGTTGATCTCTGCTGATCCTCTTATGCCACATCAAGTCTACTAGCCTGGCTATGTCTAACTGAAAATAAATCAGACTGCCTGCAGTCCTTAAAGGAGAACTATGGGGTCAGTGTTTTTCCCCATAGTTCTCCTTAGGGTAACGGGAGGACACAAACTAGCGTCCTATGTGAAAGTTCTCCTTTAAGTCAGAGACCTGGTCATCTATGCCTAGACTTGGGATCACATCAAAGACCTAAAGTTATTTTTTTTTAATTCAAGGCAAGAAAGTAATACTTTAATATTATTTTGCCATGTTGATATCTGTGAATTTTAATGATCGGTCCACTTTAATGGTCAGGGCGCCAGACCCCGGGCTTGCAGACAGCAGGTGTATGCGAATAGCTGTGGCCGGGGGAAGCCCTTCCTTAGCAATAACCGGCTGACAGGAGCCAAAGCTGTCCACTGCTGTTTACATGCATCCACACATTCAGCGAATACCGGCAGCTAGGGACAGATGTCCGACACTAGAGCTAAACAGATTGCGTCCAGGGGCGGTCATTTGTCCCTAGGTAAAAAACAAAAAAAACAAAGAACGAGCAAATGTAGTTAAAGATGTTATTGAAATCCCTGAATCGTCTGCAAATACGACCCTGGAACACTGCAATCCATACAGAAAGCCTAATAAATATGATGAATCACTCTGCATTAGTCAGTGCCGGGTAATCGTGTCTGCAGTATAATGGAAAGTTATTAACACTTCGCCCCAATATTTCCCAAGTCTGGAATCATTAGGATGGCGTCCAGGCCGCAAGGAGAACTCAAGCGTTCCAAGGTCAGGCATGGAGAGAGAGAGAGAGCGGCCTATTATAGAGGAAGGACAGTCATACTTACTCTCCGATCCTCTTGGCCAGTTCGATGCACGAAGCATTGGAATTGGCAGAGAAGAGCACCAGGCCACCCTTGGTAACGTTCATCTTCGGAGAGTCTGACTCAGTCACATGCAAACGGCAGGACCGACTGTCCTCCTGAGCAAAAAAAAAAACAAGAAGAACATTGTTATGTTTGTTAACACCAAACTCCAGCCAAAACTGAGTTATTTGGATAGGCATTTGAAGAAAAAAATACTTCTATCAAGCTCTCATTGCTGTCTAGATATAACTGGGGAGATTTCACCTCATTCCCTGTCCCTGTGTGTTAGAGAAGAGGAGGGGTGGGGGAGAAAGAGTGGGGTGAGAAGGGGATGAAAAGAGCGCAGAGAGCATGAGCCAAAACGGGTAAAGAGTGAGAGAGAAAAAAGGGTGCAGTTAGCACGGGCAAAGAGCGCCAGAGAAGAGAAAGGGGGCAGAGAGCGCCAGAGAAGAGACAGGGGTCAGAGAGCGCCAGAGAAGAGAAAGGGCGCAGAGAGCGCCAGAGAAGAGAATGGGGGCAGAGAGAGCGCCAGAGAAGAGAATGGGGGCAGAGAGAGCGCCAGAGAAGAGAATGGGGGCAGAGAGAGCGCCAGAGAAGAGAAAGGGCCAGAGAGCGCCAGAGAAGAGAAAGGGGCCAGAGAGCGCCAGAGAAGAGAAAGGGGCCAGAGAGCGAGAGAGAGAAAGGGTGAGAGAGAGAGCGGGCGAGAGAGAGAGAGAGAGCGGGCGAG
>NW_017307041.1:0-9225 GCF_000935625.1 Nanorana parkeri
TCTCCCGGTCAGGCGCGGAGCTGGTTAGTGTGCGGCCATCTCGGTCAAGCTCGCGCATGCGCCCTCGCCAGCGTACTTCCTATCTATGTTTAAAAGAGAGATCGGTCGAAAATTAGACCAGTTGGTGTCATCTGTATTAGATTTGGGTACCATACATATGGTGACCAGGGATTCTGGATGGAAGTTTTTACCATCTCGAATATTGTTAAATGCATCTGCGAAGGGGAGATAAAATATCAGCAAATGTTTTATAGTATGCTGCAGTAAAACTGTAAGGACCTGGACACTTATTCAATTTAAGGCCTTTTATAGCTGTTTGTACTTCTAAAGAAGAAATGGGTAGGTCGTGAGAAGAGTGCATAGTTTCTGTAAGGTTGAGAAGAGGGGCTTCCTTGAGTAATTGGGTAAATGAGTCAGAATTAAAAGGAAAATCAGTGTTGTATAAATTGTATAGATGAATGCTAAATTGTTGGACCATTTTACATGGATTGCAGGAAAAAGCCATCAGGTAGTTTCAATTGAAGGTGTTTCTGGTGCAGGTCAACCCCATGCAATCTTCGAGCCAATAAGGAGTCCTGTTTATTAACTTTATTAACCTACGAAGACTTTTGTCAGGCATACTAGCTAGTAGGAGAAGAAACAAGTTGAATGCAATTTCCTCCGAGAGCTTCCCAAAATGTTATGGAGGAAATATCCGGAGTTTTAATATTGGCGATATAGTTTAAAAGTGATCATACGAAGACTTTTGTCAGCCATACTAGCTGGTAGGAGATTTAGCTCTCTCTTAGCTTTTTCCAACGATAATTTGTTAGTAGAAGGTGGGTTTTCTAGAAAGCTGCGGGATTTAGTAAGAAGGTCGTCTTCAAGATTTCTAAGACAAGTTTGTCTCTCTTTTCTGAGAGAAGAAGCAAGTTAAATGCAATTTCCTGTGAGCTCCCCAAAGTGTTGTGGAGGAAATATTGGGAATTTTACTATTGGTAATATTGTTTAAAAGTGCATCTTGGATAGCGTTGCGTGCACTGCTGTCTGTCAATCATTCAGCGACAAGGAACGATCAACAGAGTCGGACTATAGGGAAGAAAAAGATAATAAGACGCCATGATGGTCTGTCCATGAGAACGGAATGATTGTCACGTCGGTGATGGATGGTGATGTGGCGTGAGAAGCAAAAAAGTGGCCGATTCGGGAGGAAGAGTTATGTGGGTTTGAGAAAAAGGTTTACTCTCTCGCAGAGGGATGAAACTCACGCCAGCGGTCAACCATAGCGTGTTGAGACAGCAGTACATGGAAAGCGTTGGAACATTCAGAAGGGGGGTAGAAAGAGCAGGCCTATCTAAGCTTGGGTGAATAGTGAGGTTCGAGTCTCCGCACAAAAGTAGAACACCTTGTTGATGGAACCCAACAGTGGAAAACAAGCGCCTAAAGAAGGAAATTTGATTGGAGTTTGGCAAGTTAGGCTGGGCACACACCTTACAACCATCGGAAGACTTTTGTCTTGCGATGGTTGTAAGGTACTTAAAAAAACGTACGATCTGCCTATGTTGCATAGGCAGATCGTACTTGCGATGATCGCAAGCCACGCCCCCTGAGGGGCGGGCTTCCGATGACCGCAGTGCCGAACGGGCAGTGTGCGCTTGCGCACACCGGCCCGTACAGCTGTTATCGTACGGACATGCCACAAACCCGCCGAACATCGTACGATGCTCAGTGGGTTTTCAAACATGTCCGTAAGTTTAAAGTCGTGCGACCTTACAGTAGTAGAGGTCGCACGGCTTCCACACACCTTACGAACATCGTACGATCGCGGGATTTCCCGCGATTATCGTACGATAATCGTAAGGTGTGTGGGCACCCTTACAATAGTAACATCCACATGTCAGAGAGAACCAATTAATATTAAGTAGTGTCCAGAAGAATAAATTGGGCAGAATGTCTAAAGCCAATCAAAGTCCTTCAATGTCTGGTAATGTCATTAGCCATATATATCTGTGCATATTGATGGTGGAAATATTTAGGGAAATAATTTTATGAGAAGCTGGGTTCCTGGCGGCAGATCATGTCAATGTTTTGAGAGCGAAATTGCCAAAAGGCTAAATTTGTTTTGTGCGGAGAGTTAAAACCTTTGACATTTAAAGTCAACCATTTTAAAGTTGCCATTTCATTAGGAAGGGTTGAGGAATGTGCTATAGAAGATATTGTGAAAAAGCATTAACAGTGCACCGAAGAAGAAGGAAGTATAGAGAGAAGAAAGCAAGAAAAAGAAACAGAAAGGGAGAAAAGAGAATAGACCAAAGTAGAAAATCGGCTGAATGGAAGTGTGAGCCACAACCCAAAAAAAGTGGCCCGGCCATGCCACCAGGCTGAAAAAAAACCCCATATGGCTATGGGTCTGATAATAGGGGGAGGTGCAATGTATACTTTTACAGCTTGACTAATGTGAAATAATTAGATATGATATTTGACTGTCTAGAGCAGGTGTAGCCAAACTCCAGCCCTCCAACTGTGGTGAAACTACAAATCCCATGATGCATCAAGCTCCAGGAGTCATGTATGTGTAAAACTCTACCCCCTTCCTATGGAGCTCAAGAAGGAACCTCAGGGCTTTCCCCAATGTGATGAGGAAGTGGTTCAGATTGGGGATGCTGCTTTAACCCTCTTAGGTGTAGTGAGGGGGCGCAGTTCCCACAAGCATCATTTACCACTGAAAACAATGGAGGGATTTACCAGTGTATTACCGCATATACTGGTAATCAAATACAGTACCCACAACCAAGGGTTAACTTATAACTCAGCACAACTTATGAAATGAACCCCTGCGCAATTGCCTGGAGGAAGCTGCACCTATACACAGTGAGAGTCCAGATTACAAGCAGTTCTATAGGAGGGTGCAATGTGTAGTTGAACCAGCAGATGGCGATAGTGTAACTCTGTACAATGATCACAGGCTGTAATCCGGAATACTTGCAGTTTGAGCTGAGCAGTGCAGTCCTTGCCAGACGGGAGAGAGGTAAGCTGTGCGGACGCTCGATTTCTTCACTCCTGTGAGGGGTCACGGTTTCAACCAGCAGGTTGTGGCAGTTCAGTTGGGGGTATGAGAGCAATTGCTCAGCGTACAGTTATCCATTGACTGAACGCCGAGCAATTGAATCTCCCTTGCTTTTAAGGAGGGAGCCGGCGGCCGTGGGCGGAGCGTGACGTCACTCCGTGACGTCTGAGCTGGAGGAGGGCCCGGGATCTGCGGGCCAGACGCTGCAGCTGGGAATGTCCGTGACAGTCTGTGGCTGTGAGAATCTTGCAATGCCTCATGGGATTTGTAGTTCCACCACAGCTGGAGGGCTGGAGTTTGGCTACCCCTGGTCTAGAGATACCCTCATCTTGCCCGTGTGTGGCAAAGTGACAGTGTCTATGCAAAACAAAACCCCTTTTCCCAACCTTCACATACTCACCATACCAGCGCTCCCTTGTAGCTCCTTGCTTCTCCGCAGCCAGCATTGAAAACAGCTATGTCTTGACCAAGGGAGCAGTGACATCACTCTCATGGACATGTGACATTGCTCAAGCTTAGTGATTGGCTGCTAGGCCCAGGCACTGTCACAGGGGACAAAAAGTTTTCTTTAGCTCTTGGCGCTAATGGCTGCCAGCTGAACAATCCACTTGCTGTTGCACACTCAAAGTTTTCAACAATTTATCACAGTTTTTTACACAGACTTGAGGGGCTGCTCATCCAAGGCGCTGGGGCTTCCACCACGAATATAGAAAACAAAAGGGAACAGAGCGCCACCTCCGTGTGTAAAATCGTTTATTACAATAAATAAAACAAGGGCTAAAAGTACTCACAAACAAACGTTTTCATCAGGCTTTAACAACAAACGAGAGGCCACACTGTCTGTTAACCGAACACGGTATCCCCCCGACTATGTAACACGGTAGTCTCCGGTCACATCACCGTCCACCGACCGCAGTCAGCCAAGATTGACGCGTTTCAGGGGCAAGCCCCCTTCCTCAGAATCACGATTCTGAGGAAGGGGGCTTGCCCCTGAAACACGTCAATCTTGGCTAACTCACGATTCTGAGGAAGGGGGCTTGCCCCTGAAACGCGTCAATCTTGGCTGACTGCGGTCGGTGGACGGTGATGTGACCGGAAAGTACTTTGAGGTATGGGGGAGCATGCGATCTGCTCCCCTGTGACAGTGTGTAAAATCGTTTATTACAATAAATAAAACAAGGGCTAAAAGTACTCACAAACAAACGTTTTCATCAGGCTTTAACAACAAACGAGAGGCCACACTGTCTGTTAACCGAACACGGTATCCCCCCGACTATGTAACACGGTAGTCTCCGGTCACATCACCGTCCACCGACCGCAGTCAGCCAAGATTGACGCGTTTCAGGGGCAAGCCCCCTTCCTCAGAATCGTGAGTTAGCCAAGATTGACGTGTTTCAGGGGCAAGCCCCCTTCCTCAGAATCACGATTCTGAGGAAGGGGGCTTGCCCCTGAAACACGTCAATCTTGGCTAACTCACGATTCTGAGGAAGGGGGCTTGCCCCTGAAACGCGTCAATCTTGGCTGACTGCGGTCGGTGGACGGTGATGTGACCGGAGACTACCGTGTTACATAGTCGGGGGGATACCGTGTTCGGTTAACAGACAGTGTGGCCTCTCGTTTGTTGTTAAAGCCTGATGAAAACGTTTGTTTGTGAGTACTTTTAGCCCTTGTTTTATTTATTGTAATAAACGATTTTACACACTGTCACAGGGGAGCAGATCGCATGCTCCCCCATACCTCAAAGTACTGAGTATTCAGCTGACTTTGGAGGACCAAGGAATTGTGAGGGAGAACTGGTAAGGTGCCAAAGAATGTATGAAATGTTTATGTTTACGGACCCAGACATGTTTTATAGCCCTATATGTATGTTGGCATACAGCTAAAAGTTAATAATGCACATCAAAACACCAAAGTGATGCAGGCATTTATTTAGAGCAGTTGTGCCACATTTAGACAGAATTTCAGTCTTCTGAGGGAAAGAGAACATGTGTTCAATGTTCACCACTGCTGGTTATACTGTACAGACTGCAGGAAAAAAAAAAATTATGTTGAAGCCATATTGTACAATAGACACACATAACATGAATCATTTACTAAAGGTTACTTAAAGGAGAACTATGAGGTGAGTGCTTTTCACTCACCTCATAGTTCTAGCCGACCTGTGACAATGAGACTTTCACAGGTCGGCTCAGTAGATCGGGAGGTGAGCGAACACATACCGGGTTCGCTCGCCTCTCGATCCTGTCACGGCTCTCTGCCGTGACAGGGGGAAGGGCTGGATTCCCCTCTCCCCGCTCTGATCTGCCAGCGCTGACTGGAGGAACGGACGACCTGTGACAGGAGGCTGAGCGGTGCGGGGAGGAGAGACCCCGGCCCCTCACAGCGCTCTCCTCCCGCAGCGCTTGACCGCCTGTGACAGTTTCTCTCCTCCCCGCTGGGACACAGAGCAACGCCCAGCGCGGAGGAGAGAAAGAACGGATGCACCGCTATTTCGGCCATAAAATGGCACTTCCTGCATTATGACAAAAGTGCCATTTTCGGCCGTTATGTTTCGACGGCCGATATATCGGTGCATCCCTAGTTGTGACCAAACTTCTGACTTGTGTAACCCCCCCCCCTTCAGCATACAAACCTGTACTGTGCCAGTCCTCATTTTCCAGTATCCCGCTGTACAGTTAGTTTGCTCTCCTCTAACATACCCTTTTTATTGCAGCATGCCTTTGTGTTCCCCCATAGAGAATGACTCTTCTTCTCCAGTGTTCTTACGGTTATGTTTGTCTCTGCCCTTAGTCTCTGCCCCTTAGTCTGCATTTTTCTACCTCCAACATTCATCCTTTACTGTGCCTATCCCCTCTAGTGTTCACCTGAACCTCCATGCCCTTTTAAGCAAACTCTACAACATGCCAACAGCAGAAAAGGGTTTCAGTGGCTTCACAAACATTACCTGCCATGTGTAAGTGGAGATGGACTACTATATCTACAATACCTTTCTACCTTTCCCTAACACCAGCAAATGCACAATATACTCTCACCACTGCTGAACAGTCTTCAAGCCTTATACATATTAAAGGAAACCTGTACTGAAAGAGAAATAGGCTGGCTGTCTAGCTGATTTGTTATCTTTAAGATGTATGTAAAGGCAAAACACTTTTTTTTCCTTTCTTCCTTAGTTTTGGATATAGTAAAGAAGAGCTAAAACTCCCGTCAGGTTATTTTTGCTGCCTGTGTCCCATTTGGGGAAATTTCTCTTCACTTCCTTTTAAAAGGAAGCAAAAGGAAATGATGGACAATTTACATAAAGTGAGGGGAACAGTTGTCACTGGAACATACACTGTTCAGCCATAACAATATGACCACCCACCTAATATTGAGTAGGTCCCCCTTTTGCTCTCGAATCAGCCCTTGCCTGTCATGGCATGGACTCCACAAGACCTTTGAAGGAGACTAAGTCAACACCTCAAACTCGTGGTTGTGTTCCTCAAACCATTCTTGAACTATTTTTGCAGTGTGGCATGGCGCAATATCCTGCTAAAAGAGGCCAATGCCATCAAGGAATACCATTTTCATGAAGGGGTGTACTTGGTCAGCAACCATGTTTAGGTAAGTGATACGTGTCAAAGTAACATCCATATGAATGGCAGGACCCAAAGTTTCCCAGCAGAACATTGCTCAAAGCACCGCCTCCGCTGGTTTGTCTTATTCTCATAGTACATACTGATGCCATCTCTTCCCCAGGTAAGTGACAAACACGCACCAGGCCATCCACATGATGTAAAAGAAAATGTGTTGCAGCAGACCAAGCTACCTTCTTCCATTGCTCCGAGGTCCAGTTCTGATGCCCAATGTAGGCATTTTTGGCAGGGGACATGGGTCAGTGGCTACACAGCCCCATTTGCAACAAACTGCGATGCTCTGTGTGTTCAGACACCTTTCTATTGGAACCAGCATTAGCTTTTTCAGAAATTTGATATACAGTAGCTCTAATATTGAATCAGACTACACGGGCCAGCCTTTGCTCCCCATGTCCACCAGTGAGTCAGTTTTCCTTCCTTGGATCACTCTTGGTAGGTCCTGACCACTGCAGACCGGGAACATCCCACATTGATTTGATGTTGCTCTGACCCAGTCATCTATCCCAGTTTGGCCCTTGTCAAAGTCGTGCAATACCTTACATTTGGCCAATATTTTCTGCTTCCAACACAACAACTTCAGGGACAGAAAGTTCACTTTCTGCCAAATATATTCCACCCACTTCTAGGTACCACTGTAACGAGATAATCAATATTATTCACGTCACCTCTCAGAGGTCAGAATGTTATGGCTGATCAATGCATGTCACCATTGGACGATTCACCCTCACTTCTTGCTCTGATCACAGCTCAAAAATGTAGACTTTCCCCTTATTTTCTGTTTTAGCGACAGTGGTCACAAGGAAAAATTGGGGGGCACAGACAGCAATATAGAATGGGGACACAGGCAGCAAAAAAGGTTTGTCTTTGCATACCTTTTACAAGGTCAACAAATCTGAAGGTGTTCAGTAACTAGCATTTTCATACAGAGGCTAGCAGTGGCAGATTTCATTTTTCTTTCTGCGCAGGCCTCCCATAAGTGTGCTTGCCTGGGCCCAGTAAGCAACGTTATCAACATATCCAAAAGGCAGATGTATGACCTTCACTAGGGATGCACTGATACTGTTTTTTTGGTATTGAGTATGAGTACCAATATTTTCCTTTCGGTAGCGATGCCGAGTACCGATACCGGTGCTTCCGCAGGCATCGAGCCGGCTTCCCAGGCAATCAGCAGCGAAGCCAGGTTCCCAGCCAATCAGCATTGAGCCGGCTTCCTGGCCAATCACGAAGCCAGGAGGCAGGTTATTATTTGCCACCGGGCTTTCTCTTTGCCGGAAAGCTGGCCCCATGTTCCCCTACAGCACTGCCTCTGACCAGGAGTTCCGATATTGGGGAAGGTATCGGAGCATTTGGGCGAGTACTCGCCCAAATACTTGGTATCGGCACCAATACTAGTATCGGTGGATCCCTACCCTTCACTGCAGATATGTGGGGCAACTGAGCTGGGTATGTACAAGAAATGGGCACTAGTGGCTTTAGTCTATTCAATAGGCAAATGTGGGTAGGAGTGACTTTGTTTGGATGCATAAAGATATCCACTGATCATGCATTGTAATTGAACATTTCCTCTGAACTGTGCGTGAGACAGGCGGACATAATGCACACTCCTTATCAATGTTTGGTAATGTTTCAAAAATGTTATTATATATTGAAATGGAGGTAGCTATATTTGTCATAACATACCAAGGCTCTGCAGGTGTATGCATCAGACCAAAAAGACAGAGGGTTTTGGTTCTAAAAAAGGGACAGTTCCTCCAAGCGAGGGACAGTTGGGAGCTATGCTATAGTTCCTCTTCTAACTTAAAAACACCAAACAAAATGTTACCATCATTAGATACAATTCTACCCTTTACCAGTTAATAAAATTCATTCTTTTAACCTCTAAAGTTTTGCAAAGGGAATATTGTGAGGATCATTTTATTTATTTATTTAGCAGCATAAATGTTATGCATATGATAGTTTAGGGCATATTTGCTACGGCCAAACTTGTAAACTGTTATTGCTAAATTCTGTACTACCAAATTAATATGACCCTACATTAGCCACACAACAATTAAGGCCCCTTTCAAACGAGCGCTCAGGTTGTCAGGTTTCCAACCCTCCCTTTGCAGATGAAAAACAGACAACAATGCATCTCTATGGCAGTGCGGATGAAAACTGATGACCATCAGTTTACAGCAGGAAACATCAGTGTCAGTTGAGATCTGCAATTTGAGATGGATCAGCTCTCGGTTTTGACTGACCAGAAAACTATTCATTATTCAGTGAAATTATTCACTTTAAGATCACTGCAAAGGACAAGGGGGCACGTTTTGCGTCTGGGGGAAAAGAGGTTTAACCTTTGCATACGGAAAGGATTCTTCACAGTTAGAGCTGTGAAAATGTAGAATAGACTCCCCCAGGAGTCATTTACTAAAGGTTACTTAAAGGAGAACTATGAGGTAAGTGCTTTTCACTCACCTCATAGTTCTAGCCGACCTGTGACAATGAGACTGTCACAGGTCGGCTCAGTAGATCGGGAGGTGAGCGAACACATACCGGGTTCGCTCG
>NW_017307041.1:10380-42243 GCF_000935625.1 Nanorana parkeri
TGAGTGCTTTTCACTCACCTCATAGTTCTAGCCGACCTGTGACAATGAGACTGTCACAGGTCGGCTCAGTAGATCGGGAGGTGAGCGAACACATACCGGGTTCGCTCGCCTCTCCATCCTGTCATGGCTCTCTGCCGTGACAGGGGGAGGGGCTGGATTCCCCTCTCCCCGCTCCGATCTGCCAGCGCTGACTGGCGGAACGGACGGGGCGGGTACAGCTGGCTCTGCCTCTAGATAGGCAGAGCCAGCTGTCACTCACGCAGCTGGGCGGATCCCGTCATCTACGTCGGGATCCGCTCCGGCTGCGGCGTCTCAGTATACTGCGAGCTGTAGCTCGCAGTATACTGAGCTTAGGGTAACGGGAGGACGCTAGTTTGTGTCCTCCCGTTACCCTAAGGAGAACTATGGGGAAAAACACTGACCCCATAGTTCTCCTTTAGGACAGGGAAAGGAGTTCTTTGCAATCCAACTCACAAAGAGCTGAATCAAAGTACCTTGCTGTTTTAGGCCCAAGAGCTGACCATTTCTATGCAAACTTAACATAGTAAAAGGTACAGCTGCTGTAGCTGGACCCAACAGATCACTCTAAAACACTGCCATAGCATAGTTTGTATATACTTACATTGTTCCAAGCTGGAACAGTGTAAATATATATAAATCATTATAGCAGGAGTTTAGCTTTAACTAACTGTAAAAGATTAGATTGGCCAATGTCCATTTACTCTAAGATCGTATAGGTTATATCTCATAACCTTACATGTTGCACATATGCAGTACTACTTACATTGTAACGATTTTTCGTTTTTGCAGAATACTCATCCTCACAGGTTGATAATGGATTGTATGTTCCTTGGAAACAATGTTTACAGCCCTTGTCTGTAAAAAAAAAAAAAAATCCTAAAAATTGTCTGAAACGTGTCATGTCTGATATATCATATATCATAACATTGGTGTCAACCCAGCTCTTATGTGGTCAAGGATGCATGTTCTCCATACCTGGCATGGTCTTAGAGATTTCCTTGGTGTTCTTCATCTGCTTGGAGGTAGGACCAGGAGGCTGAACAGTAATATTTGTCTGTAAAAAGCATGAATTTAATGTTTTGATTATCTAATAGAAGAGATATAGTGGACACGTATATAAAATATATTGCATGCAACAAAAGTAATAAGGCAAAGTATGTCCACTAGGGTTCAGGATAGATGGATAGAAGGGTTGTAACTAGAGGTGCTCCGAAATGAAAATGTCAAAACTGAAACGAAACCGAAATGAGAAAAAATGTCAGGCCGAAACCGAAAATGTTTTTTATTCTAAATTTTTCAAATTTTTTCAAATATTTTATTTTTATTTATTTTTATAAACTTTTTAATGTTTTATATTTTATTTTTATTCATTTTTATTAAATATTTTTTACTTTACTTTTAGGGGCTTCGGGGAATATTAGAGGTCTAAACAGACCCCTGATATTTCCCTTTTAAAATAGAAAAAGAGATTGAGGACAAATAGTCCTCAATCTCTTTTTCTTCAGCCCCTGTTATAAATGATCAGGAATGCCCTGTACTGAGTGTTCCTGTTCATTCATAACATTTGGATATAGTGTGTTTAGTACATCCACAATCATGCATGAACAGGAAGTGATGTAGAATACTTTCCCATTCATTAATAATTGAGGACACAATAACCATACTATGTCCTCAATTATTTACAAACACTCAGCGATCACTGACTGCTTGTACCCGCTCTCCATCCTGGATCGGCTGTCACAGGAGGCTGAGCGAGCATAGCTCAGCCTCCTGTGACAGCACTCTCCTCCTGCAGGGGAGGAGAGAAAGAACGGATGCACCGCTATTTCGGCCATAAAATGGCACTTCCTGCATTATGACAAAAGTGCCATTTTCGGCCGTTATGTTTCGACGGCCGATATATCGGTGCATCCCTAGTTGTGACCAAACTTCTGACTTGTGTAACCCCCCCCGTCAGCATACAAACCTGTACTGTGCCAGTCCTCATTTTCCAGGACTGGCACAGCTAGCTCAGTTAACTGTTTAAAAATAAATCTGGATGTATTCCTAAATGCACAGAATATTACTGGATATTGAGTTCTTATAGGTGTATTAAGCATCAGAGATGGTTGATCCAGGGAATATATGATTGTCTTATGGGATCAGAAAGGAATTTTTTTTGCCCTGTTGGAGCCAATTGAACCGTGCTTTACAGTGGGCATAGCATTCTGTTTTAGGCTTTTCTTCCTTTTTTTTCCTCTTATCTCTACAAGTTGAACTCTATGGACTTATGTCTTTTTTCAACCTGAATAACTATGTAACTAATGTAAACTGATGATTAGTTTACATCAGTTCAGGTTACGTCCGTTATTTGGGACTGACGTTGTAATACAGCATTGCAAGCTCAATGCATGCTGGGGGAAAGCAAAGAATCATGGGAATTAACCAAACTACGTACATGTTTACAACGGATGTAAACTGAACTGACAACAGATGTGCACACTGATTCAGTTTTCATTCGTTTTTTTGGATCAGAGAACCTTGACTGAACTCTCGTGTGAAAGGGGTCAGGCCAGCATTGCAGTAGCCACCTTGTGGGTTCAAAATCATGCTTGTAGAGCACAAACACTATTGCCATTAGTTGGGATCTATGAGTACATTTTGTCTATTGGACATGAATACCATACAATTAAGAACTGAAAGCGCTGACAAGGGTTGGGGACAATGTTAACACTTTCTATGAAAGTATCTACAGTAGTATCCTTTAAAATATACTGGACATTAATAAAATGAAGACAAACTGAAGGGCCTATTTTAACACTCACATTGCCCTTACATTGGGTCTCATTCACAAATTAGGAATATAAATATCCCACTTTACTAATAAAATTAGATTGGGGGAAAAATAAGGTCTTTGCCCACAAGTGTCTTAAGCTGGCCATGCTTTGTTCGAATTTGATTTGAACGTTCATTTGAAATCATTCCTCAGAGCATTTGATCTTACCATCATTGAGTCGGATAATTTAGTTTGAAAGCCAATAAAAATGTCATCCAGACTGCTACTTGAATGGAATCCCAAATGTATTAAACAGGTTTCTGTATATGACAATGTCTACATATTTCCTGAACAAAAATCACATTCACAGTTAAAATTATGTTTTTTCAGATAAGAAACATGTTCTACCCTGGTCCTTTAATCTGTCTTGTCACTGCGTTCGAACAAATGTTCAGAAAACAAACATTTTAAAACGAAATTCTAATGGAGTATGGCCAGCTCTACTCTATTTTTACCATATCATTAACTGGTATATCTGATTATATCAACACAAAAACATGAAATGACCTAAAAATGACAAACTACAATTTAGACGGATCACTCACTACCTTTTCAACATCAGCTCTTCTCCTGTCCAGTACATGCTGTCTGCGCCTTGCTTCCCAGTGATAAGCTGACATGGTGTTCAGAGTCCTGAACAAAATAACAACAAAATGATGTTGAATAGATGTTTTTGCTTCAAGTATTACCTGGTCTGCAATATGTAAAACAGCAGTGAAATCCTGACCAATCTTGTTATCCTCTATTTAGAAGCAAGTATCCAGATACATTTTCCTGATAATTACCACGAGAAGCTGGTACTTTGTTAATCATTAGAATGCCGTCTGATAGACAGTGTGCAATGGAATAAGTTTGCAGTTCATTAGTATTAGCTGCTCTCCCCTCCCTTGCCACAGGCTGATCCCTCAGAATCCTTGTCATTGACATAACAATGCAGTGTCCAAGCAACCGGATACAATCATCAAGCTTCACCAAGAGGAGGTCTGTGTGTGTTATGTGATACCAAAAGAAAGAAACTAATAGTATAGCTGAGTGTTGGACTTTAATCTTAATTTATTTATATTTTTAAAAAGTCAAGCCAAATATAAATGACATTAAAAAAATTCTGCTATCCAAGATCGACTTTCTTGCTTACACAGTACTGTGGATAAATAAGGCACAAAAAAAAATTAAAACAGTTGTGGAATAATCTCCATATTCACTACTCCCCCGCATGTTTAATTTACGCAATGTTGATATTTTTTTTTAACTTTAAGTTTTTTTTATTTAGTTTCAGTGCATATAAAGCATTGCATTTTACACTCATAGAATCAACAAGCAGATACATTAACACATATCTTATCCATCAGACTTAACAGTAAACCTGTTCGGTGAGATCGTTTTAACATTCCATCAAGTAGCAAGTATTTGCCTGTGCATTGAAGTTGAAGATAACATATGCAAAGTAAACTATAGTGTATAGTCGGTAGGTATAGAAAAACAATAAAACACAATAAAAAAAACAAACGAAAACTAAATTATTCCAGCTAAAACCAGGATCCAAGGGTACCAGTAATGAGGGTAACCAATATAACTACATACCCTATGGATAAAGGGCATATGATGGGTTATTCAGGGACGTGTATATGAGATCCAGTCTTTCCATTTAGAACAGAATTTTGAATGGGTATTTAGCCTAAAAGCTATTAACCTTTCATGTTGGCAGTTCAGTTGTACCCGTGCTATGGTTTCTTGCAAGGTAGGTGCGTAAGGCTGTTTCCAGCTGGAGGCTATAAGCTGACGGGCCGTGAAAAGGAATTGCAGGACCACCGTCCTAAGGTTATGAGGATAAATATCAACGCCTATGCTCAGTAGAGCCATTTGGGGGGACGGAGAGACCAAGATGCCGGTAAAGGAGGCAAGATAGCGGAAAATCATACCCCAATAGCTTTTAATACTTTTACAGGTCCAAAATACATGTATGATGTTGCCCACAGAGCCGCAATCTCTCCAACAAAGGGGGGAGTGCGTCGGGTAGATCTTAGATAGACGATAAGGGGTAAAATACCACCTTAACATTATTTTGAGAGAGATCTCCCAGTGGGTGACACACTTGGAACTGGTGACGTTTGCCTTGCAGGCCGAGGACCAGGCCTCCTCCCATTTGAGCTGCAGAGAAACTTAAAAGCTGCCAAATCTCTGTAGGGATTTGTATCACACGAAATTGTTCCAAGGCATGAAAATGCTTAATTTGGGCTAATCTATAGGTGTCCATAAAGGAAAGCATATTTCCAGGTGGCGGTAAAGTAAGGTAGCCCCTTTGTGCCCAGGAACCGAGGTTGAGATATGGTATTAGTAATTCATAAGCTTTCAAAGGTATGTCTACCCGGGAAGATTGTGAGCTAGCGGCACTGTTAAGGACTGAGCACCACACTTGAAATGTGGCATGTAAGGTGGGGTGAGCCAGTAAACGAAGGCTGGGTTTCATAGTTGTAGCCACTAGCCATGCCAGTAGGTCTCCTCCCGGCACCATGGAGCTCTCCAGCCCATACCATAATTTGCAGGAGTCTCTTCTCAGCCACGTTAACTACAGATTGGAGGCGGGTAAAGAAGTTGTTGGTGATAGGGATGGGGAGGGTGCGGAAATAATGTACTCCAGGAGGCTTCCCTCCCCGGGAACCAATGGCAGGCGAGGAAGATGGAAGGTGTGTACTGGGAACCTCCCCCAGCAAGGCTCACACCTGATAGCCAGATGACGCAGGAACGCTATGCTCCCGGGGATGCGCGCGCAGCCTGCGTACTGCGCATGCGCACACGCCGCGTGACTCGCGCATGCGCACCTCGGGCACTAGGTGTTCTACCGAGCTGAAGGGGAACCCGTGCCCTGCGCCGTGCCCGTGGTCCCCGAGTAGAGGTAACACCCCCTGCTTGAGGGGGGAGGACTTAACCTGTGTCGACTGTTCAATGGTCATGGTAATAGGGGCGTGATCTGACCAGGATATGTTATGAATGGAGATTTCACTAATTTTTTGAAGCAACCACTGGTCTGACAAAAATAGGTCAATTCTGGAGTAGAATTTATGTGGGGTAGAATAAAATGTATAGTCCCTCTCGCTGGGGTGCACACAGCGCCAGATATCGTATACATTTTCCCTAAGGAGCCATTTCGAGATTGATTTTTTGCGTGGAGCGGAGGATTTAGTGGTGTCAATCAGGCTGTCCGGGGTCAAGTTAAAGTCCCCGCACCAAAGTACAGAGCCCTTCTGGACTTTACGTAATTTAACCATAGACTTAAAAAAAACAATTTGTTTCGTATTAGGTACATAAACATTAATCAGCGTGTAGCATATTGAATTAAGTTCACATATCAAAACCACATAACGACCAAGGTCATCCACAAGCGAGTCTAGTAGTTTAAAAGTCACGGTATCTTTTACAGCTATAAGTTCTCTGCGCTTTTTAGTTGGAGCATTTGAGAAAAAAATATGGGGGAAGTGGTTATTGCGAAAAGGAGGTGGAGAACCCTCTTTGAAGTGGGTCTCTTGTGCACATATGATATCGCAGGAGTGCGTGGAAGCTTCTGCCCATAGGCGGTTCCTCTTGAACGGGCTATTAAGTCCCTTTGTATTCAGGGAAAGAATTTTAACACTCATGTTGTTGTAGAGTGGAGGCACATTGGTAGATAGAGTTAATGACAGTTATCGTACCTGAGACAGTCCCTCGGACATGTGGAAACCTGGGAAAGCGAGGCATATGTAGCACAGTCTTCCATCGAGAAGTGCGGAGAGAGGCGAGTCCCCATAGAGCAGTAGTGTCATCCTGGATGCTGGAGCGTAGAATAGCAAAAACCAAACAAAAAGAGAAAACAATAACAAAGAATTTAAAAAAAAAACTGTAACGCCAACGAGCGTTAATTATATCATATGGAGATAAGAACAAAGCCCATAGGGCCATAGAAGCAGCCAGATGAGCTGTGCCTTCAAGTGTGAGGCTAGGAGAGCCATAAGTTCGGCACGGGGTATCCCAAGGGTGAGTATTGCTATCTGGTGAGCACAGAGGACAGTTGAAGGAAGATCAGCCGCTGGAGACCATCAATCTGCAGAATCCGGGATTAAGCCCCACGACTTCAGCAGGGTAAGACCCGAATCAACATCCGAGATCACATGAGATTTCCCGTCGTGTGTAATAATAAGCTTGGTGGGGAATCCCCAGCGATAATTCACCCTGTTATTCCGAAGGGATTTAGTAATAGGTAGGAGCCTTTTTCGCGCCAAGATCGTGGCCTGCAAGAGGTCCCCATACACAGAGAGTTGCGAGTACGGGTCAGGTAGGGGCGATGTTGTACGGGCAAGGGTAAGTAGTTGCTCTTTAACGTGGTAGTAATGAACGTCCCTTGGTAAGTGGTCCGGCAGGAAGGTCTGTTTTGGGAGCCGGTGGGCCCTATCTACTATATATTCAAACTCCTGCAAGGGTGGTAGCAAGGACTTGAGCAAGGTTTGCACATAGGCCCGTAATTCTGGAGGGGGTATGTTCTCCGGGACCCCCCCATAATTTAACATTATTGCGCCTCGACCTGTCCTCAAGATCTGCTAGTTTCACAGAGAGCGCTCTCATAGCGGAATCATTATCTTTGTGGGCATTATGGGCTTCAGCATATTCCCCCATCTTATCCTCAATGTGGCTGACCCAATGCATTAATATCCCCCTTCAGCTGGTGAATAGCTGAGAGCATATCCCTATGCAGGGAACTCCTCAGAGAGACAAGCATGCCTTTCAGTGTAGTGTCCAGCAGAGGGCGATCAGCCGTAGGATAATCCTCAATGGCAGTGTTCAGCTCTCTGTCTGCCAGCACGTCAGGGTTACCCCTTCATCTGCCTCCTCTGGCCCTTCATGTGGGCCTCTTGTGTCCCTTCTGGGCTTGGATTTGGCCGGACTGGGGACCGGAGAGGGTCCCGAGCGCCTGTTAAGAGGGGTAGCCGCATGTGACGCCCGTTCGTGCCGGCCCTCGGAGACACGCGAGGAGGTCCCCGCTTGGTTTTGCGCTTCCCCGCCATTGTGGAGTGATACTGGGGTCAGGATCAGTCAGGGGTAGCAGAGTATGAGTCCTCTGTGCTTAAAATCCAGCCTTAGGGATTACACTGTGCCGGAGCTCTGCTACCCTGCAACCTTTCGCCTCGGCTGCTAGCCACGCCCCCCACACAATGTTGATATTTAAAGGCAGTCTGGTCCCCAAGATGGGAGGTCTTGATCAATCAACAGTTCACTAAATTAATCAAATTAAGCCGGGTCTACACTGGTGGATTTCCCTGCCAACGTTCATTCGAAAAATTTCACCAGAACATTCGATAATGCCATCAGATGCTTTGAATGTACGAATGAACATAGAATTTCGCTCAAAACTTGGTTTGGTTTTAACATTCAGTTTTGGAATGGATGAGCTTCCCCAACAAACACCAAAGTTACTGTTAGAATTTTCAATTTATGGAGTATAGGGGCCTCCACTATGGCCCCTGACTACATCAAAAGGCCACACATAATATTCAGTATATGACAGAAAGCTGTCAGAGACTTCAAACATAATAGTGGAGATGGTCAGAGACTGTGGACATGTAACAGGATGGTCGGAGACTGAAGACACAGGACTGGGGACATGCTACATGAGAATGCGAGAAATCACTGACATTACAACTTCTTTTTAAATTAATGCTGCTATTACTGACTTCTGGGGTCTGTAAACTGCCACACAGCAAGGACTGCATGTGGCTCTCATACTTCAGGCTGGGCACTAGGGGTCTAGATCCTTTGGTCCATTATGGCACTATTGAGTTTCATTGCAGCCCCTGACTCTAGAATGAGATATACAGCACAAAATATGTTCATATAACAGCATACAGAGCATAGAACATGTAGAACACAATAGATACACACATTCCCATTGCGTACAGGGTACATGGCACAAAAACTAAAGCAATAATGCCACTTCTGGTTTGGCAAGCAAACATTAGGATGTTGTTTCAATCATCATATAACCAATGCATACATTTGAGAAAGCACACTAGGAAGTTAGCCTCTGTTTGGGCTTACAGAGGGCTACAAGCAGGTGTCTTTGTGTCATACACCGGAATATGGTGCTATGCTCATAAGAAGTAAAGGCAGTGAGAACATAACACTGCAGCCGCACCATGCTTATGTACTGTATCTTTGATGAGCTGAGTGCCATATTACTGAAACTTTTTCATTGCTGTCTAGATGGTCATGTTAAACATTTGAATATATCCTCCATGTTACGGAATAAGCCTTTTAGGTCAATAACACAAGGCTCATCATATACAGATGTTTGACTGTAGCTCAGCCACAGTGCTACCTTGCCTCTCCCCATGGTTTTAATGCCTTTCTAAAAACATATTTTATGCTAAAACATTATAAAAGATTACAAAAGCCACATCATCACTGGAACTTAGTGCTCATTAGGTCTATATGCTTCATTGCAGTGTGTTAGTAAACGTGCATTAATGTCTGTTATTTTCTCGACAATGCAGACAAAATCAGACACGCACATTTTTTCCAACTATTGCTCCCCAACGCCAGTATGTGCATTAGTGCCAATGACCATTTGGAATGTACCTCAACTGCAGGTCAGCAAACTCCCATTGACTGTATTGAGCAGTACACATGAAAATTCAGAAGCAGTATTTTACCTGTTTTGTACTGCTTTTCTATTAAGATTTGTGCATCCTATTAAGATGCGCTTGAACTGCAGGCAAAACAGGTCAAACAGCCTTTTCTTGTCAAACTCTGTTTTCCATTTGAAGGCAGCTGCTTGTGTTCAAATGGAAAACGCAGCATTTAACTAGAACGCCCCTCGACATGATCCTTTACTGTGTCTATGGATTTGTTTCCGGCTGTGTCAACTTTCTGAGAAAAAAGTGGCACCTTCCAGTAAAATGTATTTAGGCAATAGAGGCACATCCCCATTTATGCCGACCATTAAGAATTTAAACTAAAAATGATTGTTTGCTTTTCCTTTATACCAGATTTTCCAAAACAAGATAATTAACAGATAGGATAAAGGTTTTACTGCAGAATAACACTGTAGTTAAATAGAACATTTTCATAAATATCTGTACATCAGACCAAAAAGAGGGCCAAATGAGGAGGAATGAGGAACAGAGGGATTTGGTTTCAACAGAGGGACAGTTGAGAGGTATGGTGTCAATGCAGTACTGATTGTGCTGAGGACATGATTCTGACTGAGTCAGTAGAGTACTGAATGTATCTAGTTGTGACTACGTTACTTTTATTTTAATTAAACCTGTAATTATGATCATGGTCACGCTAGTGTCATAATATTGTAAGCCTCTATTAATTTGCTTGGCCTAGAGGAGAGAAAAGTGTAGATCTTGCTGTGATAGATATGCCACTGTGGTAGTAGTGATGTGTAGAATATTCACCTGGTTACATACTGTGGATTTTCCCTTTTAAAATCCATTTACAGTGTTATTACCGCATCATCCATACAAGTATTGTAGTAGACATGTTAATTCTGGTGTCCAGGCCTTGTCTAAACCGAATGGCATCCACTCCAGACCAACAGTGACGGCGTGAGACTTTAAAAAAGGAAGGTTAGTAATCTGACTGAAGCCTAAACAAACTGGTGCTCGAACCCAACATCGGAGAAAGCTAGTCTTCATTTCCACTCACTCCTTGTATTATAAACAAACCATCATTTGAATTATATTGCCTCAACAAAATGTTTTAAGGTACACTGGTGTTCGTGGCTGCTCACCTAGTGGCATTTCTAGTTTCAGGCACCTGGGCGACTTGCCTTATATGTCTTACTGGTTGCCCCGGATCCCATCTGTGAATTTTTTTCCCCCATGTTCCTTGTGCGTTTTGTAAAGTAGCCACCGCACCAAGCTTGTTCCCTTGATGTACTACAATCTCAATTTAAATGGGTAAACTAAACGTGAGATTGTAGTCCATCACATTAGTGAGCTTGGAGCAGTGGCCACTTTACAAAAAACACAGGAACCGAACGAGAACTGAGACATGTAATCACAGATGAGGAATGGAATAAGATTTTTTTTTTAACTTTTAAATCAAGCATCTCCGTCTTGATTCAGGAGAGAAACTTTAAAGTATTAACGAGATGATATAGATGTCCATTAAATCTATATAAGATGAACCCTAAAAATTCCAAGCTGTCTTGGAGGTGTACTAGGGAAGAGGGGACGATATTGCATATATGGTGGTCTTGCCAGTTGATAAGAACGTACTGGAAATCGATCTTGGAGATTGCACAACAGCTAACTCGGCTATATAGATTAGAGACACCTGAGGTTGCTTTGTTGTCAGCTCACCATGGTCCAATTTCAGTATTGAGAAAAGGACTATTGGGTTTGATACTGGCAGCTGCAAGGGCAGTAATACCAAGGCATTGGAAGTCAACTAGCATCAACCAGGTCTCAGAATGGGTAGTGGAACTAAACAACGTTATGCGACTTGAAGAGCTCACAGCCAGCTTACATGATAGACATATGCCGTTTTTGGAGAGGTGGAGCCCATGGAGGGATTATCTCGGCTCACCAGAAATCCTTAGATATCTATAGGGGACACCGGTAAAGAAGAAAGTATTAAGATTCTGATCCGTCAAGTAAATTCTTAATGATTAGTAGACATGTGCACCAGCCAAAAATTTGTTTCGTTTCGATTCGGATTTTGCGTTATTTCGTCTTCCGGGTTTGAAAATCAATTTGTTTCGGAATTCGGACGAAATTTGTTAGCGGTAGTCTGTACTGACGATCGTTTAGTTTTCATTTTGGTCGGTCGTTCGTTGCAGCAAAGTGACATTCGAGGGGAAAAAACATTTTTTTCCTCAAATGACATTTTGCTGCAACGAACCGTGGTCCAACAAACGAAATTTTGTCCAGACTACCGCTAACGAATTTCAGAAACGGAAATTCGGATTTGTTTGCATTTGTTATAGCTGTAATTCAGAATTCGTATACATCCGAATGTCCAAATTTCCGAAATTTCGTCCGAATTTTGTTTCGGAACAAAACGAACATGTCTAATGATTAGATTTATTTATATACCTCCATTGAATAGGGCTTTTTGAAGTTTTTTTCTTTTTTGGGGGGGAGGAGGGGGGAGGGTGAGGACGAAAGGATATAGGGACGTGGGATGTTATCGTGTGGATGTAATGATATGAATGGGATTTTGTATGTATTATTTTATTTGCTAGTTTAAATGAATTGTTTTATTGTGATCTGTGGAAATGATGAAAACTAATAAAAATATATTTTGGAGAAAAAAACACAGGGACCATGGGGAACAAAAGTAGCCACCCTCCATGAGGAAGGATTCGGTCTTGAGGCATTGCAATCAGATGGTCCCTTTCCAGCCTCCTGTATGCATGTTAGCCGAGGGTCAAATAGTTTAATACTCCCGTACCTCCTCTGCACTCCATGCTAGAGCTCCATAGTAGCAGCAGCTGGAGACTGATGCTGTGTCTCTGCCTAATTACCTGGTTACTATGGCAACATATTTTGGGGCAGGTTCCTCTCTTAAGCCTATCTCTATGAGTACAATAAAGTTCATTATATAGGGAAATATGCAGTCTGTTAAATTAACCTCTCAATTTTAATTTCTAGACAGTAACAGATAGAAGCTAATAAAAGAGATCATTAATTATATTAATTACACCAGACCTCTATCAGAATAAAACATTTTCGTTTAGAATAAACTGTGCAAAAATATGTGGGAATAAATACATTGGATATATAGGAAATATTATATATAAATGAGGACCTATACATACACACACACACACACACACAATAGGTTGGACTTGATGGACATATGTCTTTATTCAACCTCAAATACTATGTAACTATGAGATTATATTTATTATCAAACAGCAAGTTCAAAAAAGCCCATAGGTTCTATTTTGAGCGATAATGACTCTAAATGGCCTGCAGATGGCAATGGAGTAACACTTGTCTAATACAAATATACTGTACATCAGCTAAAAAGGGATACTTTGTTTCCTTTAAAGACACTTTGCTACTGTAAACATGTACTATGATGCTATACAAAAATATAAATAATAAAAACACCCATGTAAACTGTTTTTCTAAAAAAAAAAAAATAAAGATAGTAAAAGAATAAACTGGAGAATACCTAAATATCTAGACAAAGGTAAACGGTTTACGGTTTAAATAATTGTTAAATAATGCTGCTTATTTTCGGTTGTTTGGCGAGGGCTTTTAGGAGTCATACTGTCCAAAATAAAAATCGAATATGTCTCACGCTGACAATGCTTGGAAAATATTCCTTGTTAGGAACATTGGATGGGATGACATCCATGCCAAATAATATGAGGTCCACTGTATTTTTGCAATGGTGGGTTAGGTGGGTTAGGAAACGACATGGTACGCTGTGGTTGCAGCTGTTTGCTCAATTACCCTCTATGTTCATGGAACCTGATGCACATTGGTCGTATTGTGTATCTCACATAGCTACAAGGGCATTTCAGACCATAGACATTGTCCAACAATTAACAAATTGCTGAATCTGATTTTTTTTCCTTCCTGGACCTGGATACTGTTTTTTTCTTTTATTTACTAGGAGCAATAAAACACTGACCTATATTACTGCAGAACTCCAAACTGTCCTTCCTGAGAAACCTGAAACAGAGTTCAGAAAAAAGTGTTGGCCCGAATGTGTAAGTACCAATAATTGGAACAATGTGTTACATGCTGTACTGAACAAGGGTGGACAAGATTGGATGTTTCCTGTAACGGTGTTTTGGAAAGTATTTCTCCTTTTGAAGTCATAGGTGTTGCTGACCAGCTTATAGGCAAGTGTGCACTTGCTGCACCAGCGGACAACCCTCGCAATGTGGAAGAGCTGAGAAATGACAAGGAAACAGCAGAAATCCAGTCCGTAACTCAGCAAAGGGTTTAAGGGTCTGTATGGCAAAATACAGATAGAAGTATTGTGGTAAATTGTAAATGTCAACTGTGAAGACAGAAATCTATATCAGAAGAATTATGCCCGATGAAAGGTTTGGAAAGAGACCTAGACAGTTATGTGAAATGTTGGGACATTTGACAATGGCCTGAATGATGTTTATGACAATGGCAAAAATAGAATTGCTAATCATACCCATCTGTTAATTTGCTCAGCATCGCAAAGGCATGTATCCCGGCGCTGTGGAAGTCGACCCATGCTCACTCATTGCATCTCTGGGTTTCTAAGGTCAACAAAATCTACCGTCTGGAGGATCTTACTGCCACTGTCCACAATACGGAGGAGCAATGCCACAACACCTGTAGAGCATGGACGCATTGTACCACCACTGACTCATACCTTCAGATAGTGACCTGTGATCTCTGTGCCTAGGGTTGCTCCTTGTGCGGGGGTCTCATGCCCTGTGCCTGCATCGGCCAATAGCCCTCACATTGGAGCCTGGTGCCTTGGTTGCTACTCAGACAAGAGTGGTCGGTTTTGTCCTTCCCCTTCCCTCCCCTTCCTCCTCTGCGCTCCTCTTCTCTTTGCTAGCTTCCCTTACCCTCTATATCCTGAGATCTTCGTGGCTCACCTGTTCACCATTTTGCAGGCCTGCTGTTGCTTGTGCACTTATGCCTACCTATCTGCTTTCTGGCCTAGTAGTCCTACTTTTGGGCTTACCCTACTTTTCATTCCCTACTGTGCTTAGGTTTACTTTTAGAGCTTCTTCGACCAGCATTTACGTTGTGCCACAGAACCCTACTCTAAGCATGAACTCTGTACAGCTTATGGCAGGATTATCATAGTATTATGTTATCGTTTTACGATACCAGACATCCAACGGTTTGACCGTTTCCGATTACTTTAGGTTGTGGTGGACTGGTGGATTTTTGGGCTCAGTGGTTTACCATCCCATACGATACTCTGTTGATTGTACTGCACCTCTCACTTCTTCTTGTTGAATTGTAGGATGCCTGCGTGCAGTCCTTGTTGTTGTATGTTTCTGTTAATTTGTTATTTTGATCAATAAACTTTTTAAAAAAAATAGAATTGCTAAGCTAATCTTAGACAGTACAAGTGGGAGACCATGGGAGAAAACAAAGGTACTTTTGGTCCTGAATATCAGTTTGAGTTGACAGAGTAGTGATGGGCAAACTTTCTCAGGTTCAATTTGTGGGTACGTTCAGCAAATGAGCCAAAACGTTTGCCAGTTGCAAACTTAAATGCAAACCCCATTTCAAGACTAATTGGCTAGGTATTGTCAAATGACGGAGCTGGGCACTGCCCTGGAAGACATGTACCAACACAAAAAAAGTTTTTAAAACTTTCAGTGGGGAGATAGCTTAGCATTTTATGCGACTTTGAGCTCAACACCAATTTTTCAAATAACATGCTCCTGGCTGTCTCTCCTCGCTCTCTCCCCTGGCTTTCTCTTCTCGCTCTCTCCCCTGGCTTTCTTTTCTCGCTCTCTCACCTGGCTGCCTCTGCTCGCTCTCTCACCTGGCTGCCTCTGCTCGCTATCTCCCTGGCTTTCTCTTCTCGCTCTCTCCCCTGGCTTTCTTTTCTCGCTCTCTCACCTGGCTGCCTCTGCTCACTCTCTCCCCTGGCTTTCTCCTCTCGCTCTCTCCCCTGGCTTTCTTTTCTCGCTCTCTCACCTGGCTGCCTCTGCTCGCTATCTCCCTGGCTTTCTCTTCTCGCTCTCTACCCTGGCTTTCTTTTCTCGCTCTCTCACCGGGATGCCTCTGCTCGCTCTCTCCCCTGGCTTTCTCTTTTCGCTCTCCCCTGTATATTCTCCCAAACAAATTGCTGTGCGGGTGCATGCGCATTGGATACCACCACAGGGGAGAGGAGGGACACGTTGGAAGTGAATGCAAGCAGTCGGGAGTGTGCACGCCCAACAGACTCCGTGGCACACAGGAAGAAACAGCAGTCTATGCTGGATCAGAGACCGGCACCAACACTGGAGGGACTGCTGAAAACGACTGGAAGGAAGGAGCTGTTTGGATCAAAAGGCATCACATAAGATAAGTCCTAACAGATACGGGAGGGATCTTTACATTACGTTTCATGGGAACAGCGTCAGTGACACTGTATTACGGCATATAATTTGTATGTGTAATGATTTTTTTTTACATTTTACATTACTCTTTGGCGTACATAAAGCAGCAGCATCCCTATTCGATTAATTTTGACATGAAAAAAAACAACAAGTTTTTGCAGCAAAATATGACTTTGTTTAACTAGCAATAACAGTCAGAATTTAAAACAGCTATCAGAATGTTTACACTTTAAAATAAAATAAAGTTAAACCCCTTTTTAACATTGGCAAAGCATTTCATGGCACTGCAAAGGGGGATTGCCTAATGTTAGTAGCAGTTATGGCAATAGGGGGACTGAAGATGTGCTGCTTTAATGCACTTGGTACTGTGATGATTAATTGTGCGGTAAACTGGACCACAATGGTGGGCGGTGATGTGCTGCTGACATGTTCATACTGCTAACCCCCCCAAAAAAAAAGAGTCTATGAAAACAATATGAAGATAAAGCTCGCCTCCACCACCACCCCACCCCCCACCCCACCCAAAAAAAAAAATACCTAAAACAATAGAACCCAAACCCTGAATGCAATGGGTGGTACGTAGTCACACCACAATGCAATTCACAGTAATTGAGCACCAATGCCACTGAACAGCACAGTGAATACAGGAGGGGCACACTCTCTGTAGCCCACTAAATTGCAATTCATATGCTGACATTTAGAGGGGGACTGGCACATTTTTATAGACCACTTATTGGCCATAATTCCCCTGACCATAGTACACAAGTCAGGCAAATTATGGGGTTCACTTTTGACACCTGAGGGGAACTTGCCCATAGGAGTTTGCCACAAAACCAACTTGGGACAAACATGAACCTCATCCCTATTAGTGAACTGGGTAATAGCTCCTTAGTAAAAGTGAAGATAGAAACTCCGGGTGGTGTTGTACTGTGTGTAGTGGGGGGGATCAGCTCAAATGGTAGAGCAGTTGTTCTGCACTCATCCTACACCAACTGAGCTTTTAAGCACTGTTGACTCACCAACTTGCGCTTAAGGACTTTTGTGCCCACTTTTATGTAACAGGATGTTCTTTACAATAGGGATGGTCTCGATGTTCGAGTCAAAGAACAGTTCGACTCGAACATCGGTAGTTTGTGTGTTCGGCGAACACACAAACTATCAGAGGGTTCAGCGGACTCTTTGCCCTCAGGGCGACCCTGGAAAAGCAGTCTCTCAGTGCTGAGGGCATGTGACCTGGTATGGCAAGGAGGCGGGGGGGACACTCGTCCTCCCCCTTAAGGGTCCAGTATGACTTTTGGGGGGAACACCACGCTTTTTTTTTAAATTTAAATGGGGTCCCTCCTAAAATTCCTATCAGACCTAAAGGGTCTGGTATTGTTTGGGTGGCGGAACCGCACACTTTTTTTTTTTTCTTTATAAATGTCAGTTTTGCTGCAGCAGGTTCTATACATCGTACAGATGCGTCACTTTACAGGCAGTTTAAGGGGACCCCCAGGCACGATATTTAAAAGGAATTTTTTTTTTTTTTTATTGTTCCACTTTAAGCAATGTTAAAATCACTGCTCCTTTAAAAACTGTATTTTTAAAAAGTGTTTTTTTTCATTGATACATGTCCCCCAGGGCAGTACCTGGATCCACAAACCCTTTTTATGGCCAATAACTTGCATATAAGCCTTCAAAATGGGGACATTTGATTTTCAGAGTTCTGGTCCCATAGACTTTCAATGAGTTCAAATTCAAACTTTTTTCATGTTCTAAAGTTCAAACATGAACCAAACTCAGGTGTGTTCGGCCCATCACTACTTTATAGCAGGTTTTGCATGCAGGGGCTTTCAGCATCACAGTAATATAAGGAAACATATACCACCTCCTAGCTATTTAGTCTGCTCAGACCAACAGTCTGTTTCAGCACAGGCACCTACTACATTTGCCTGATCAGCCCATTTTTCTAGCTTAGAACACATTTCCCATCAGACAGCAGTCTAGTCAGTGTGCCTTGTTCTCCCAGTTTCTGTTCACACAAGCTGCTCCTTGTAGCCGTCTCTTCTGCAGGGAGGAGCACTGGCTGCCAGACTGATTGCCCTTTTGTAGGGAAAACACCCATTTGACAATTGGTCCCACAGCTGCTCCTTTTGAATGCTGGACAATGCCTGAGCTGCCTCTTTTCACAGAGCTCAAGCCAGTGTGACTTTGGCACATATATTAGGTATGGCCACTCACTCTGTAGTGAGAGCAATAACTCTAGGGCCATGTTAAATCTAAACTGATGAGTTGTAAAAAGCTTTTAAAACATTACCTATGAAACTTTTTGGATGCCATAGTTTTTTGCCATTTCACAGGCATGCACAGTTTTCAGGGTTGACATATTTGGTATCTATTTACTCAAGACAACCTCATCTTTTATATTTCACCAAAACATTGGGTATTATTTTTGCAGTTCTGCTATAAACGAAGGAGCCACCACCACACTGTTCAATGTCCTTTTCCACATTATAGATGTTAATATTAGAGGGAAGTAGTAGGGAGGGGGGCAGGCAACCAAGGTGGGGTCCAGTAAAGGAGCAGAGGAGAGCAACCCAGGATGATCTAGTCAATATATGCCCATGTCACTGACCAGCATCATCTGCCACATTTCTCCATTCCAACACAATTCCATAAATGTGTATGCACCAATGTTTTGAACAAGCTTGGACATACACCTATAAGCATTTTTGGGCAGTCAAAGCCCTCTTTGTCTATAACCAGCTTTACACTTAAGTTGAATTTTGAAAATAATTTTGTAATGTTCATTTGACTTTCTAATCGTTGATTGGGGCCAAATCGATGATTGATTTCGACTGCAGTGACAAAAAAATTTGAAGGAGCATGTTGGATAAATTTTGCTCGAGCAAAGGAAATTCGAACAGTGAATTTGGTTTTCTTTTGGGAAACTCTTTCACGGGCGTGGACATTTTTAAAAAAACTACATGTCCAAGGACTAAAGTGGGGCCCTATCTACTTGTCCCTCATGACAATCTACTTGCCTTGATACAAAAAATAATTTTAACCAAAACATTATTTAGCAGTGCCAAAAAGCACCTCTCATTGGTCAGTGCCGTCAGGTGACTGCGCTGACCAACGAGTGCTTGCAATTTGCAAGCAAAATTAGAGAATATATGGCACATTACCTGTACCTGATAGTATACCTGTACTAGTGGACGAAAGGACTGTTCGCTGAAAGGTAAGTATAGCAGGGAGGGAGAGGGGGCCAGATTTGTGCGGGTAATTCCATTTTCGCAAATTATTTAGGGCTGATGTAGACTTGGGCGATCCCTGGACACGCGTTCTGGGACCGCGCATCTCAGGTCCGTGTGATCGTGTGCGGTTGCATACAGCGGTTGCCTCGCAGCCCCATTGATTTCAATGGGGTAACATTCATGTGGCAATCGCTGAAAAAAGGTACATGTACCTTTTTTCACGGCACACACTGTGCTGTATTTTCAACAGCGATCATGCGCGATTGCATGGGCAGTATTGCGGCAGGAAACCACGCAAATTTGGCTGGCGTGACTGTGGTGCCATTACAAAATAATGGCACCGCCAGTGCGATTGGCAGTGGTGTGCAATTCCGTGGCGGCCCAGCCATCTGCGCGGTTTTGTGCAGGATTGTTGCGCAGTCATGGATCGCCCAGGTTTGAACCTGGTCTTAATGCACATTGTGCGTGTTAGACAGCGCTGCTGCCAGGCCACCACAATATGGCACACAGTGGAATGGGGGCACCAATCCGCTCACACACAACGCCCTATACATGTGTTTATTTGCATGCAGATGGTGGGGGCAGCATGACAGAATACAATAGCCCAGCAGGTGATTCGTGGATGGAGGAATCTGTTACATTTTATTAATTCAGCCCGCAGGTTGAACAAAAAAACAAAACAGCGGGGAATTTATCAAAACTGGAGCAGACAAAAACTGGAGCAGCTGTGCATGACGACCAATCAGCTTCTCTCTTCAGTTTGTTCAGTTAAGATTTGAAAATGAAAGAGAGAAGCTGATTGGTTGCCATGCACAGCTGCTCCAGATTTTGATAAATTCCCTTTAGTGTATGGCCAGCTTTAGAGAATCTCCCTCCGTGCCTCTAATACCAATAAAAGTAAATGATACTGTGAATAAAAGATTATAGTCATCATCCTTTTGTTAAGTCCATGTGCAGGGAGATTTTGTGAATATCCAACTCAGGTATAGTGCCTTTAAAAAGTATTCACCCCTTAAAAATGTTAATGTTTTGTGGTCATATAACAGTGGATTTATATTTGTCAATTCGAGAAATAACAATATACAATATATGCACGCACTGAGATTTAGGTCTTGTTCACACCAACTTGCATGCTACAACGCATTGTGTAGGGGCAGTGAGGACGCAGTTCTTTTTGTTGTTACAATGCAATGCACCGTAAACCTTTTTATTTACCATTACTGAAGTGTCACTTCATTCGAGTCCATGCCCTGCAGTGTATTCCGACATGCTGTTGGTGATGGCGGTAATTTGCGCTGTGTGAAAAATGCAGCATGTCTGCATTTTTACACAACACACCACAACTCAGCTCAAGTTGTTCAGCTTAAGCAGTGCTGTTGTGTGAACAGGATAGAAAACAATGATTTTATCCGTGCATTGAGCCTGCGTTGATGTGTGCAGATCAACGCAGCTCAACAGAGCCCTAAATGTTCTACAAAAACCAAACCAGACATAGTTACATAGTATTTGAGGTTGAATAAAGACATAAGTCCAGACAACTTCCAAGCGGCAGTAAATGCTTTTTATAGGCACAGTGTATCCTTGTTGACTGAATCCTAAAGCTCATCTTTGTGTGTAATTAGGTGTTCTCTAGTCACACTATCATGCCATCATTTAATCACAAGCTGGAACACTCCCAGGAACCGGAATGGTTAGCATCATTTTAGCTTATTATATTGAATTGTTCAAACTATCGTATGAAATCAGAAAATTTATCAAATGTCTTATTGAAAAGCCTAACAATGAATTCCTCTTATTTGCTCTCGTATGGTCTGTTAAATATACAATTGGAAATCTTTTGTTATATTAGTTCGATAGGTGTAAAAAAATGTTTTATCATGCCATAAATCCTGTGAGCTCCTTCCAGGTTATGTAGATTAAGAGAGGATTTTTTCTGTAGTCCTAACACTTCCTGTCCTGGGGTACCAAAGCTGTTCCTCCATAAATAGAGTGCAGTGATTGAGGGTTGTCACTAAGGTTGCCACCTGTCCAGGATTCACCCAGACAGTCCAGGTTTTAAATGCTGTGTCCGGGTTTCATGGCAGCAGAAACCCGGACAGAAGATGTCTGGCAGAAAGGGTCACCCAAAATTAAGATAGGGGCTAATGGCCCCCTGCTGAAAATAGTCTTAACTGTGATATTCACATATGAATAGGTGGCACTATAAACATTGTGGCATTGCATGGCAATACCACGGTATAATGTGGCATCAAAGTCACCCAGAAATCCCAGCAAGAGTGGCTGAGCGGTTCCATGAAAATATTTTTACCAGGAAAGAGCTGGCTTTACAATACTTTCCGGGTTTTCAGGATTATAGTTGGGATCCTGGAGCCAGGAGATTTCTAAAGGTGCCCATACACTGCTCGATTCTCGTACGAGAATCGCGGGAAATCCCGCAATCGTACGAGAATCGAGCAGTGTGAACGGAGACGTGCGACCGTTTCTACTGTACGGTCGCACGTCTTCCGTCGAACCAGCATGTTCGAAAACCAGCCGGGAATCGTACGATTCTCGGCTGGTTAGAACGGTGCTCGGAAGACAAATGCTCGCGCACACTGCCCCGTTCAGCATTGCGGTCATCGGAAGCCCGCACCTCAGGGGGGCGGGCTTGCGATGATCGAGAGTGCGATCTGCCTGTCCAAGATAGGCAGATCGTACATTTTTTTAATCCCTGTACAACCATCGCAAGACTAAGGTCTTGCGATGGTTGTAGAGTGTATGGCCACCTTAAGTGAACTGGGAGGGAAGAAATCTCCATTCCTGGGTGACCAGCACCGAATGATGGTGCACCTGTGCACAGCCCTTTATGAAGAGAATGCTGGTACAGGTTCAGGCCTTGTTCACACCAAGCGCGGAGCAGGTGCAGAGCAGAGCAGTTACAGACCGGAGCAAAACTGCGTCCAATGTATTCCAATGGTATTTTTAGCTCCAGTTCACATCGCAGCGTTCCGTTCCAGGGCAGGTAAAAAAACTACAGCAAGCCTTATTTTACCTGCTCTGGAACGCATGCAAACGCATAAAAAATGCATGCAAACGCCCTGGAACGCACTGAAAGCCCATTTTAAACTAAAACATTTTTTATTTTTTTTACCAAAAACGGCCCGGAACGCATCAAAAACGCGGCACAACCAACTGCACTGCGTGTGCAGAAACTCATGCAGATCTGCTCTGCATTTGGTGTGAACAAGGCCTCAGGGTTCCAGCTGGAAGACAAGGGAGGTGTCTGTCCAGGAGTCAGGAGGACTCCAGCCTGTGTGGCAAGCAGCCTGTTTGGGAGAGGTTTTTTTGTGATAACCTGAAGTCGGTAAGACTTGGAAAAACATTACTTTGCTGTACTGTGTTTGAAGACCCCTGCGAGGGAAACACCTGTGTGGACTTTCATGTTTGAAATAATAAAAGTGGGCAAAGAAGCCCTTAAAGGAGAACTATGGGGTTAAGGCTTTTCCCCATAGTTCTCCTTTAAGGGCATAGTATACTGAGACGCCGCAGCTGAAGCGGATCCCGACAATTATGTCTGGATCCGCCCAGCTGCGTGAGTGACAGCTGGCTCTGCCTATCTAGAGGCAGTGCCAGCTGTACCCGCCCCCTCCCCCGTCCGATCCGCCAGTCAGCGCTGGCGGATCGGAGCGGGGAGGGGGGAATCCAGCACTTCCCCTGTCAAGGCAGAGAGCTGTGACAGGATCGAGAGGTGAGCGAACGCCGGTATGTGTTCGCTCACCTCCCGATCTACTGAGCCGACCTGTGACAGTCTCATTATCACAGGTCGGCTAGAACTATGAGGTGAGTGAAAAGCACTCGCCTCATAGTTCTTCTTTAAAAAGACTAGGTAAGCGAGTGGACTCCGTCCTTAATTGTGCTACCATTGTAAGCTAAATCTTACAACATATAAATAAGCCGCAACTCATTCTCCCAAAAAAATGTCCGTGTGTCGCTAGAGTGTTCTGGTTTCGCATGAAGAAAAGGTGGCAACCCTAGTTGTCACCCTAGGAGAGGAAGTGTGTTACTGGCAGGATCACCAGGTGAAAATAAAGGCAAAAAAAGCCTGAAAACGTATGCAGTCACCACATCTAACCTACAATATTTAAAAAAAGAAAAGACATAGAGGGAGTCTATTTATTAATGTTTTCAGCCGAGATTTACACAACTTTCTGTCAGGAAGATCAATCCAGCTGGCACAGAGGAAGTTCAGTGCAAACACCTCCACATATGTGCATGCATGAGCATACACACATTCTATGAATAGAGTTGTGCATAGCGCCTATGTGTACATCTTTTGGTGTGTGCGCTTATTGCTAACAGTGGCACCATGTGGGCTATTTAAGGCCCCATTCACACTGAGTGGATTGGCGCGTGATTTCTGCCGCGATATTGCGCATTTTTGCCGCGCGATATCGCGAGAAGTTGCCGTCCAATGATTTTCAATGGAGCAGTCTTAATGTACATCTCCATGTCGTCCGTTGCGGTCGCGCCTGCAGGACCCTTTTTTCGGCAGATGTTGCACGATTTTTCTATTTTTTAATGCAGCCCGACGGTGAAGGTCGCGCTACCGTTGCTGGATCATCGCTGGAACAGTCGCGCTATCCCGGCCGCGCGGATACGCTTCTAAGGTATGTCGCTTAGTGTGAATGGGGCCTAAGGCTGAGATATGCAGGACTATGTCCATCTCCTGCAGCATGTCTGATGTCTTTGACCATATCTTGAATGGCTATTGTCTCTGGCCATTTCTTGTAGAATGCCTGTAGTCTCTGACCTTCTCTTGTATAATGCTCATAGTCTGTTGTAGATTGCTTGTAGTCTCTGATCATCGCTTGTAGAATGCCCATAGTCTCTGGCCATCTCTTGTAGAATGCCCATAGGACCTGACCATCTCTTGTAAAATGCCTGTGGTCTCTGACCTTCTCTTCTATAATGCTCATAGTCTCTGACCATCTGTTGTAGATTGCATGTAGTCTCTGATCATTGCTTGTAGAATGCCTGTAGTCTCTAACCATCTCTTGTAGAATGTCCATAGTACCTCACCATCTCTTGTAAAATACCTGTAGTCTCTGACCATCTCTTGCAGAATGCCCGTAGTCTCTGACCATCTCTTGTAGAAGCCTGTAGCCTTTGACCAGCTTTTGTAGAATGCTCGTAGTCTCTTTCTCCTGTAGAATACCTGTAGTCTCTGGCCATTTGTAGTAAAATGACCGTAGTCTCTCACCATCTGTTGTAGAATGCTCATAGTCTTTGACCATCTCTTGTAAAATGCCTGTAGTCTCTGACCATCTGTTGTAGAATGCTCATAGTCTCTAGCCATCTTTTGCAGAATGACTGAAGTCTCTGGCCATCTCTTGTAGAAGCCTGTAGCCTCCGGCCGCCTCATGTAGAATACCCGTAATCTCTGACTATCTCTTGTAACATGCCCGTAATCTTTGACCCTCTCTTGGAGAATGCCTGTAGGCTCTAACCATCTCCTATTGCATGTCTGTAGTCTCTAACAGCTTTAGACTAACACTTAGCTATGTCATGCCCAGCCAATCAAGATGGCCGAAGATGTCAAACCCAGAAGAAGACCGGCACAGGATGTCAGCAGCAGCTATGTGGGACATCGCAGCACTGAAAAGTGTGTTATGGCAGGTCAGTCTGTCAAATGCGCTTTGCATTCTTACACATTCAGAAAAAAAGACTAGGTGCAGGCAGTGGAGTTTAATTCTGCTTTAACAGAAGTTATGTAAACTAGATAATGGGGGGGAGGGCATAAAAATATTAAATTTAAGAAGAAGAGCGACCGAACTCATCAAAGGGATGGAGGACAAGAGCTATGAGACACGGTTATTAAATTTAAATATGTTCACGCTGGAATTAAGAAGATTAAGGGGGACATGATTTTCATGTACAAAATGTTCCATAGTCATAGCGACATTAGCAACAAACTCTTTACGATTAATTCCGTAAAAAAGACTAGAGGACACCATCTGAAACTGGTCGAAAAAAAATTCAAACACAAGGGGCGAAGGGGGTTCTTCTCAGTTCGAGCGGTTAGGATCTGGAACTCGTTGCCACAAGCAGTAATTTCGGCTAATAGTCTGGAATCATTCAAGAGGCTTTTGGACGATTTCCTGAGAAACGGTAATATACAGGGGTACAAGTACTCCTAATAACGAGATGACTCAGGGATCTATACACACACACACACACACTATAGGTTGGACTTGATGGACATGTGTCTTTATTCAACCTCAAATACTATGTAACTATGTAACTATGTCATACCCGGCCAATCAAAATGGCTGAAGATGGAGAACCCAGAATAAGACGAGAAAAGAATGTCAGCAGCAGCCACGCAGATCGTCACGGGCCATGCAGTGTTGCACCAGGTGCTCTGGCAGGTAAATCTGCTATATTGTACAAATATGCTGTGCATGCTTGTGCATTATGTTAAAAACCCAAGGCGACATCGTATAGGGCAGCGCATTCATTTCAGTGGGCTGCCCTATAAACCACAATCCCACCAAAGAAGTCCCTGCACCTTTTTTTTCAAAATCTGATGCACCAAAATTCATGATACTTTGTTACCGCGCATTTTGGTATGATGTCATGCATGGTGCAGCAAGGTGCATTAGGGTGCTAGTAACACTGAATAGCATTGCAGCGCATCTTACAAAGTGCAGCGCATTTTGGCATGCTACAGCAACATGCAAGTAAACATGCGTCTTTGCGCATATTGCCCCATGTGCACAGATGTGAATAGGGCCTTCATTTTATTTTTTGACAACTACTATGTGCGAATAACTTCAGACTTTAAAACGCACTCATTAAAGCAAACACCTAATAATTGGATTACTAATCATAATCATGTTGTTCAATCACAGTCTTAGGTCCCATTCACAGTAGTGTGATTTTTCACACCTTTCCCATCTCGCTACAATGCACAGCAATGGAAATCTCATCATTCTCTATTGTCGTTCTTAACCTATATACTGTCTGAGGCAGTGGTAGAGCAGGGATGTGGGGGGCAGGGCTTGATGTGTCGGGTGCTGCTGATAGTGCTGGGGTGCTTTGCGGTGGGACTGCCCAGCTCACTGACGTCACTCGTTGCCAACGTCCTGCTCAGCTCCCTGGCAACCAGTAACATCAGTGAACTAGGCAGGATGCTGGACAGAGCATCACAGGTTGCTAAGAGCTCTTAGCAGCCTGGGACTCTGTGCTGTGCCGCCCCCCTAATGAGATTCCACCTGAGGCGATCGCTTTCCCTTATTATAGGAAAGGCCATGGTGTACATGTGCATACGCATAAGTGTGCAAATAAAGTTTATTGAAAGCAGAGCAGAAGAAATGGGACACTAATTTTACGCATTTAAACGCATACATGTTTACGGATCTAAACGCACGCATTTTACTGATCATTAATAAGGAATCATTGATCCAAAAAAAACCACGGGTGTATGATCAGTAAATTTCTTACAGACGTGTGCATGTCGCGTTAAACGCATACATGCTTTCGCATCTAAACACAAGCATTTTGCTGAAATTTTGGACCACCTTAAAAACATGTATAGGATCAGTAGATTACTTGTCGTGCGTGTCACCTTATGTACTCAGACACAGATTTTGCATTACGGATCTGAACGCAGCGCATGTCTACACACCTGTGTGCATGTCCCCATTGAAAACAATTTAGGCCTCATGCACACTATGATGAAAAAAACATCAGTCCGGGTGCACCTGAAGCTCCTTTCTAAGGGCAAGTTTACGCCATATGTCGGACCAGATCTGGAACGCAGTGCATTGCGTTTTGACGCATTTTTACTATGATTTTGCAGCGTTCAGGAGGTATTTTTGTTTCTTTTTTTAGGTTAAAATGGGCTTTCTGGTGTGTTCTTTCGCATGCATTTTTTATGTGTTTCCATGGGTTCCAGTGGTTTCCAGACCAGACAATGAGACCTGCAGTATTTCTCTGGGCTGGTCTGGTCTGAAACAGACTGTGCTGGTGTGAACAGAGGCCAGAAATAGCATAGGGATACATTAGGATGCAATCTGGTCTGGAGATGATCTGGATGTGGTGTTAATGGCCCCTAAACGCACTCATGTAATGCTTTTCTATGACTGATTGCACACCTAGGTGTCCAGGAGTGTTTAAGTTCCTTCAGTCTAGCTCAGTTTACTTTGAAAGGGAAAAAGTGATCTGGGAAGCATTAAGTTTATACTTACCAGATACATTCTCTTGTGTTTAAACGCAGCCGGTTCGTGTGCATGAGGCCTTACCTGCATGCCATCCATCAAAAAATGCTTTTTTACAGCTGAGTGCATGCGGCCTTAGAATTAGTTCTCATGCTTATGACTTTTTGCCCACATTTGGGGCTCGTTTCCACCAGCCTGTGTGCTCATCACACTGTCCCGTGCCCGGAAACGCAAGGGATCGCATACACAAAGTCTTCTTGCGTTCTGGTGCAGAAGTGGGTGTGGCAGTGAAATTCATGTCAATGGCACTGCAGACACACACCCCTGCCCCCAGAGGCATCAGTCACACAGGACCACGTGGTAATACAATGCCCTGTGTTCCGGTGCGGTACAATCGCAAAAAAATGTGCCGCATAAGAACACATTTTATTACCACGTGGTCCTGTGTAGCCGATTGCACTGCGAGCGGTGGGAGTATCTGCAGTGCCATGGACTTGAATGGCACTGCCCCGCCCCAGAACGCAAGGAGACGTTGTGTATGCGATCCCTAGCGTTCCAGGCATGGGACAGTGCGATGAGTGCACAAGCTAGTGGAAACAAGCACATTCCGGGAACACGTTTCATGTTTGCACGCACTCATGGCTTTCATGCGCACTAGTTCGTGTCGTCTGCTGCGCTTGCCACGCTTGCCCATTGAGTTCAATATGGAAGCGTGGCAAACGCATCGTAATTACACATCAAGCCCTTACACTTGCACATTCCGTGAACACGTGTCATGTTTGCACGCACTCATAGCTTTCATGCGCACTAGTACGCGTCGTGTGCTGCGTTTGCCACGCTTCCCCATTGAGTTCAATATGGAAGCGTGGCAAGCGCATCGTAATTACACATCAAAACACTAGATTGCTCTAGTTTTTAGCGGGTAAAGGACGTTTTTAAACGCATACCCGTATTCAAGAGTGTCCCGTCCGGCCGTTTAATTGCAACTGCCAAACAAGACACTCTCGAATGCCAAAATAAACTTTATCTGTCCCAAAAAAAGGATATAAAATGAATTGACTGGATAAATATCAAAGTACCTCAGTGCTGAATACTATAAAATGGCCTTGACAGGAAGGGGGTTTACCACACCGGTCTTCTAAGGGGTAATACGTCATACATGTGCATGAGCCCTTACAAGAGCACTGCTCGGAGTCTGTACCACGTGACTAAAGCAAGACACCGGACCATGTAGAGTTAACGGGCAGGGCGTGTCAGTGGAATGGGCGGAGTTTGTCCGTGACGTCACGCGGCGGAGGATAACGCTTGGGGAGCTGGAGAGGCGGCGCAGTGCTGGAACAGCTCAGGAAGGGAGAGGCTGGGAGCGATAACATTTCATCGCCGGGCTGTATATGATCCGTGTTACGGGATCGGATAGACGTGTTCTGCAGATCTGTGTGTGATCGCTGGTCGGGTGATATAATCAGAGACGGTGAGTTGTTTATCTAGGCGGATGTATGTGATTCCCAGGCCCGCAGTAATGGAAGCTGATCCTATTCTGCACCTAAATCGCTGACATGGCGATCTGTAGATCGGAGCAATGCACCGCATGGAACATTTAGCAATTGCTGCAATGTCACTTCTATGTTCCATGGCTGCGATCCAGTGCAAATGGAAAATCTGATTCCATCAACTGCCTTGTAATTGTATCCTGCTGGGGATCTACATTGCTAGCCAGTCCAGTTCAATATGTCCCGACTCCTGATCTTTCTAGGGCTGTGGTTGTCTGTTCTGTTCTATCATTAGTTTGCCTTCAAAATGTTATTGTTAAAGTTCCAAATACTTCCCAGGGAAAAAGAAAACCATTCTCCTTGTTAGAACTGTTATCATTCCATTTAGAAATAAGCAAACAATCCCTGGTAATGTTTTTTTTTGTAAGCTGAAATGAAAACATAAATAGACAAATGTAAAACAAAATTGGCCAATTGCTTAAGCTGGCTGTACACCATTGGGGCTCATTCACATAGAAGGGAGGCAATTGCAGGAGTTCTTGTGTAAAATATGCATCTTTGCAGGTGTAACTATGCGTTTTTGTGTAGAAGTTTTCCCAGCACTGCCCCTAAGCTCCATGCATGCATTTTACATGTGCAACGCACATAAAGGACACTATTGTGGCCCCACATGCAACTGTTACTTTTCTTTTTGTGTGCATCTGTATGCAACGCATAAACACGGCCCCGGACGCCGCTGTGTGTACGAGGCCGTGTATTTGCATGTGCTGCGTGCATCTGTATGCAGCGTTTTAACACTCCTGTGAGTGAGCCCTTAAGCTGGCCATACACTGACAAATTTTGGCCTGTTCGTCCAAAAATTTGCTCAGTGGATGGCCCTGCTGCCAAACAACCTCCAATCGGCTTCTGTCGCTGTTTGGGTATTATAGAGGGTTTATATAGTGCCAACAGTTTGCGCAGCGCTTTACAATATAAGGAACACATTACAAGATGGTAAGGAGGGCCCAGCCCCGGACGGCTTACAATCTAATTCTGACAGCAGCAAGCGACAATAGTCGCAACAGGAAATTTGTTCATCTGCCATGTTTCACATGGGTGGAGGAATCTGTTAGATTTTTTTTTTTTTTTCTGCTCTGGCCGCAATATGAACAATAAGTGTATGGCCATCTTTGGAATGTCTTGTGAATGTTCATTCAAAATGATTCATCTGAACATTCCATCTTGCAACCATTTGAGTCAACTAATGTTGACTCAAAAGTCAAAAATGTACTCCAGAATGGAATCCCGGATATGTTACACAATTTCGTTTGTGGCTAGCACGTGTGCATTCCAATATGTACGCTTTTTCCTGAACGGAAATCACACTTACCGTTAGAATTGCGTTTGTTTAGATAGGAAATGAGAACAAATGTCATCCTGCTTCTCTTTGTGACAACAAAATGAACACAATTAGACACCACTAGCCGTTAGGAAATTGAACACGCGTTCTAAAATCAAAAATTTTCATCCAAAGTTCTACCAATTTAACCCTGCGTGGTCGGGCTGTACTGTTATTCTTGCAGCACTCTGCCTGATCTGGTTTAATACGTAGCTGGCACCCCGCTGCTTAATGTTAATGCTTTCCAGGATGCTGATCTACTTTACGTCGCCATGCCAGTTAATGCTGGGTTTTTGTTTTTTTTAATCACTTAAATGTTGTCAGCTAACCCATTAATTTTTATTGAGACTTCTCCATCAAGATGTCTGGCCTCATTGACAAAATGGCCTTTCATCTGGTTTAATCCACTCAGGGCTGATTGAGTTGCCTTAAAGCACTCCCCGCCCAGTGCACAGAAGGATGTCTGGCTCCCCTGCAGAGGTGTAAATGCTTTGCATCAATGCTCCTCTGAGCTGTATGAACATCTGTCACACATTACAGGGTTTAAATGGTTGGACAAGAGTCCCAAATTGTCTGACCAGTCCTCCTCATTTCCTCCTGAATTCAGCTGCACAGGGATATCTGATGCTACCCGTAGACCTGAGAGTGTGAGTAAACAGTCAGATTGGGTAACTGTCATCTGATATCTATGGGTAACTTTAAACTGAGCTTACCTGGTCTTTAAAGTCTATCTCCAGGTAAGAAAAAAAACAAATGTTTTTGTAGTGGGGCTACCCTGGCACAGCAAGGGTTAAATGCTTATTTTTGTCAAGGGGACCTGTGTAAAGGGCCTTAACTTGCCTGATCCTGCTGGCTTCAAGACCAGCACCCGCAGCCTCTCCCCTCCACCCCCTCCACTCTGGTGGTCAAAGACCCTCTTAATGTCATCACAGCTAATTCAGGGTTCATAGCCTTACATTATATGTGAGGATGTCAACGAACAGTCCATGAGCCAGAGCGGAGGGGGGAGAAGTGAGTGCTAACTGCTGAGGAAGTGGGGGTCAGGTAAGTAAAACTTCTTTACATAGGACCCTTTGACAAAAATGAGCGGGTAACCCCACTGCAAGAATCCCCCTCCACCCCAGGCTTGGCTGACATAGATCAGTGCCAGACATATCATTGGATCATGGTAGCCAATGCTCCTTAAACATTAGAACTAGTGCCGAACTTTTAAGGTTTTCTCTAATTGTTGTCAATGGAGCTGACTCCTAAAAATCCTGCTGGCTCCTGAATTCCATATTTAACTTGTCCACCCCTGATATAGATAAATACACAACATCCACCTATTTGTGCATTAGGTTTTCCATATTCAATATTATTTGAGCTGCACAAATACAATCTCAAATACCAATTAGTAGTTTGACACAAGAGAAGTGACACATATTTATATTATTTAATTTATTTTAAAGACTTGCATAATCCAAGCATCCGTAGGGCAGAACGTTGTCTCATTCTTGACTCACGCTACTTTGCATTTGTAAATTCTTGAGCTAACAATGACCTCATCAATGGAACCACTCTCAAATTGTAAACTAGACATACCGGTTCTTTCTTTGAAACGTTTACCATAGCTAGTAGCTGAGCAAAGGGTTTGGGTCTTTTTTTTTTTTTTTTTTTTTTTTTTTTTTTTTTAAA
>NW_017307041.1:42685-52305 GCF_000935625.1 Nanorana parkeri
GGAGAAGGGTTGGGGTTTTTTTTTTTTTTTTTTTTTTTTGTTTGTTATTGAAATCTGCCACCTATAGATTTTATTTAGATGCAATTTATTAGATGAGCACAATTTAGCAAGAGCTATAAAGTTCAAGGACCTTCCTAATTAAATATAAATTGTATGGAATGTTACAGGCTTTTGCACTGTATAGTTGTTTGATTTTAAAGTGACCTTTGTGCAAAATTATAATCTACAAAGATATAAAGGAGAAAACATACCTGTTCCGCCACCCACGCCTCTGATCTTTACTGTCTAAGATCCTCTTTATCTGACACACTTCTCGGGAGTGGTGGATTTTTATACAACACTGAGGGCTGTGGTTCTTCTGCTAGCCCCATAGTCCCTGCAGAATACAATAATAAAATGGGTGATGGGACAGGTAAGTATAACATCTACAGGGTCACTTTAAGTAGGTTGTACAAATGGTTTGTTAGTGTGTGGTCAGCTTTAGAATATCATTGTCTACACTTTCCAATAAGGCGTAGACTAACTTCAACCCAAACCATTGCACTTTAAAGCTAAACTCCAGGTATAAAGTATTATGCAAGGGGTAGTACAGCTTCAGTCCTCCACCTGTGGTGACACTACAAATCCCATCATGCATCTGCCTCTGAAAGTCATGCTTGTGGCTCTGTTTCAATGCCGTATGGGATTTTTAGTTTCACCACAGTTGGAGAGCCAAAGTTTGGTCACCCCTGTATCATGCATACTTACATTGGTCCAATGTAGGTATGCTTATGTCAACCCGTGGGGGTCCTGTAAGGCACTGTAGTATCCTGAGCTACTAGTGTGCCTTACAATGATCTTCTGGGTCCTGTATGCGCTGTGCTAAGGGGCTTCCCCTCTATTCTGGAAACACAGGGAATTGCTGTCTTGGCAACGGCCATTTAGATAACACTTAATATTTTTAATCCATGAGTACAAGGTGCTCTCTGTTAGGACGGAGGGGGGTGATGTCACAATCCGCTCCTCATCTAATCCGAGAACTCCTTGTAGTCTGTGTTAAAAACTACAAGCCATTTTCTGAATGGTTGCTGTGCCAAGTGAGCAGCCCCCCCCCCCTTAATTTTGGAGCAGAGGGGAATCCACATACCACCATACATGACCTGGAAGATCGCGGTCAGCACTGTAGTAGCTCTGGCTAGTACAATGCTTTACATGATCTCCATGGGCCAATCGGGTATGACATATTTGCATTGGGTCAAGCTAGACCAAGTAAGTATGCACCTAATACTGGAGTTGGGTGTTGTACTTTCTGCATTGTACATGTACCCTTTAAATGTAATAATCACAAATCAAGCAGTGCAAGTGATTAATTGATCAATATACATACTGTACAGAATTACAAATCTGTTGACCGATGAAAGAAATATATCTACAGTGCTGCTTGACTGGTGTTTATTTTAAGAATCTACAAAATAAAGGACAAATGCCTACAGACCTCTCTAATGATCTCTATCTAACCCAGGCGTTGTATAATCAATTTCTTTTTTTTTTTTTTTCCATTTTTAGATAAGACTTTCAGAGTGCAGTTAACACTTCACATATTTGCTATGTGACGTCTTCGAAGAACTCTCGTACCATCTTGAAAAGTCCTTGGCATCTATCAGTTGAACATTGAAAAACCATGGGGAATCACCTTACGGAGATTGCACCGAATGCCTCCTTTCTTCCTACCTTTCACACTCTACATGTGGTTGTCATTGGGTTGGACTCTGCTGGAAAGACCTCCCTCTTATACAGACTAAAGTTCAAGGAGTTTGTGAAATGTGTTCCCACCAAGGGCTTTAACATGGAAAAAATAAAGGCCTCGGTTGTGAATTCGAAAGCAATCACTTTTCAGGTCTGGGATGTTGGTGGCCAGGAGAAACTTAGACCTTTATGGAAATCCTATACTAGAAGGACTGATGGCTTGGTGTTTGTGGTGGATTCTTCAGAAAAGGAGCGTATGGAGGAAGCCAAAGTGGAACTACACAAAATTACTAGGAGTTCTGAAAATCAAGGTGTGCCTGTTTTAATCCTCGCCAACAAGCAGGATGTGGCAGATGCAGCATCAGTAACGGAGGTGGAGAAGTTACTAGCTGTACATGAACTAGGCACGTCCACCTTGAGTCACATTCAGGGCTGTAGCGCTGTGGATGGCAGAGGTTTGCCCCAAGGACTTGAAAAACTCAACGAGATGATCCTAAAGAGGAAGAAGATGCTGAGACACAGCAAAAAGAAGCGGTGAGCTGCCAAAGCGTTAAGACTTTGATGTACTATTTGACTTCCCATCAGGGTATGCAACCAGACAAATGAGCAGTGGTGCTCGAGTGACTGGTTCTGATGGTAAAACAATCTGCTTACAGAACAGTTTTTTGGCTGCCTGACCCAGCACAACTTGCATGAAATACATCTAAACTGGAGTCAAAATATTTATTTACTGGTACTTTTCAGACCGGAGGATACATTTGGGAAGGATAAAGAACACAAGTGTGAATCTCAAGCCAAACCAATAATGCACAGTAGAAATATTTATATGGCCTGTTTTAACTGCCAAAGGGTTTATAATTCTGTTTACCTGGTCTTGTGATTCACACATGTTTGCCACACTATAATGCTATTGATGACCTTTGCAGCTTTGTTCACCCCCTCTACACCCACAGTATGCTCATTGTTCTGATATTTTGTCCACTGACCAGGCAAGTTATTCAAGTAACTGAACAGCATGAAGTATTTGGACTATATAAAGTGAGGCAGAGGTGTGTAAATCACTGGACTGTTTGAATAGTCTAAGGTCCCAATTCACTCTTGTGCAGTGCATGTGAAACTGCATGCAAAGTGCATGGTGAGATCTGTGCCATTCTAGTCAATGCCACCATTCTCACTTCTGCATTTTCTTTATGATAACTCTTCGGCACATATCTATAATGGCACAGATCTATATTTCGTGTGCAGTGGCACATGCATTTATCTGCAAATAATACCGAAATGCCATTGGGTGGCTTTTTGGCAGATGAATCCATTCGGGACTTTGCTCGGGCTGTTTTGACTAAAGTCCTGCCTCAATGGCTTTGTTATTTTATGCATATGTTTGTCATTCTCGTTCCTTGGATGATCTGTGCACAGGAATACTGATAACAGAGGGATATTTCACTTATTTAATGAAAAGAAGGGTCGTATTTAAGGTTTTATATACTTGATCACAGTTTTTTTTTATTTGTAATACTATTCCTTCACACAGGATGAACATTTGTTTTCTGTTCAAGCCTCTTATATATATGTTTGTATGAAGGCCACCTAATTATTTATATTCATAAATAAAAATTAGACTGCATTCTACTGTGTGGAATTTTATTTTGCAATTGTTTAGTTGGGGGGTGAAGTTTTGTTTTGCTGCTACTGTGGGTTTAAGGCAAATCCTGCATTTCCAAATTTGCTGTCCTAGGGAATACATGTGCAGATGTACATGAGAGACTATTTTTATTTTATTTTTTTATCACAATGCACTGCATGGCCTTTGGGCCAAGGCCAGCAGACTTGGGTGAAATAAGGGAACTATTGCATAAGCTAGCTACCTTGCTATAAAAGGGAGGGGGGTGCACAAAGCAAGCATAGCTTCAGTGTGTTGGAAGCTGCTGTATGGAAAGGATAGGGAGGGTTGAGAAATGGTACAAGTAGAGTGTAAGGTCAGTTCGTGAACTATACTTAAAGGAAAACTCCACTCTTGTTAAAAATTAGCATACAACATTTGCTACACAAGACATTTTAAAGTTGAAATTTCCTTTCCAATTCAATATAAATCTACTGTAGTAGATCTAAAAACTGTTCAGGAAACCTGGAGGTGTTCTGTACACAGGTGGTATAATAATGTTCTGCTTCTGCGATGGATGCACAGAAATGTGTACTTAAAGTCAAATTTTAGTTATCCCCTGCAATAGAAATTTTAATTTTTGGATACTCCCTGAGGAGGTAGTTCACTCATATCTGCCTGTCAGTTTTTGAGGTTTTTTTTTGGAGGATCTGATCGAAGCCCAACATAACTCCCCTGATCACCTGCTGATCAGCACAGACAGTTCTATGTGAAAGGGGCATAGGGGTTCACTACTTCTAAAGGGATACAGAAACTGCAGCTTTCCTCGTTGGAACGCTGAAAGTGCACCAGTTGGTTTAAGAACCAGACCTTCTCATTCAATAATCAGTCTGGAAAGGGTCATGGTGAAACTAAGCATTTTCTCCAGAACATAAAAAGGTTGGAGTCTGCAACAACGTTACCTCTAAAGTGTTTTTTTTCAGGGAGTTTTTTTTTTTTTGTTTTTTTTTTTTAGGGTTTCATTTATTTTGGGAGTATATTATTTTATGTTGATAGAACCTTTCTTTTAGGTTAAAGTGCTGCTTGCCAAGCATGCCACAGCATTGTTTAAAAGGAAACATAAATGCAAGAACAGTGTGAACCTAAGCTACCATCGTTCACCTTGCCACCAAATTTCCACAGATAAGGAAAAAAAGAGTTAGGCATACACTGATTAGGCCTATTATCCCCGATTTAAATTGTCTTGCGGCTAGCCAGTTTTGCCCTGCTGGTCCTCTGCAGTTTCTTTATGTAGTAAAACTCTAGCCTGTGCTCTTTGTCTCTAGTAACTTTGGGCCTAGTCTTGCTATTCAAGAGTTGCCATGCTGCTGGTCGATGTTACACTGTCATCTGCGCTCTCCTTATTCTTGTAGTAAAAAACACCTGCCCATTACCACTTGATGAAAAAGCAAGTCTCAATGCTAAAACTACCCAAAAAAAAAAATCAAATCCAAGCCAAATATCTGCTGACCGTGTACACCTTCGATAAGACTCTCTATGAAAATCATAGTGTTATGTAGCCCCCATTTACAGCTTTAGGACACCCCAAGCAGGTTGTTTAAAAGATTTGTGTACATTTAATGATACCCTTAAATCTGCATGGAAATATTTTCCCTGCTGTAAGCCTAACATTTTTTTTAATTTTGTTTGCATTGATAACCACCCCCCACGGCAGTACCCAAAATCCCATGTCGTTTTTTCTCTTTCCCCTAAAAATATCCAGAACTTGCTAACAAGATTCACCTCCAATAGACTTCAATAACATTTGCCACAAAGTTCGGGTTGGCCGAATTTCAAACCGGATTTGGCGAACAAAACCTGAGCAGATTCATACATCCCTATTATTTAAAGAGGGTGCAGGAAGATCGATATAAGTTATAAAGGAATATTCCAGGCAAAACTCAAATGTGCCCCCTGCATTTGACCTTTTTATATGAACTCGGACTGGTACACGTGTGATCAGCAAACTAAGCTCCAGGCAAATATAGCAAAATGCCAACTAGTTATGTAATTTATTTTTACAATGTTTCTAGTGTAATTGCCTGAATTTGACTTGGTATCTGTCCCTGGGAGAGGGAGTAGTCAGGCTGGAGCAGGAAAGAACCCCGTTAAAGATTTTTCTTCTTTCTGGCGAAGTTGTCATTGGGACAGTAAGTGAGGGGACTGCCCTCTAAAGGAATGCTGGTTAACGGTATATTCAGTCAGGGGTTCTAATCCCATACCACTCTACACAAAATTAAAAGGTGTTGGCTGGACATATAAAAGTATAACTAAAGGCAAAGCTTTTTTTTTTTTAAAGATTTGGATAGTGTTGTGAGGGGGTAGAACCACTAAGGTTTTATTGCTAGGGAAGTTAAATCTCTCACTGTCCTGATTACCAATGTTACCAGGAATGAACCTGAGGGTAAATGCAACGTTCTGAGTTGCCACCAGAACAGGAAGAGAGAAAATCTTCCAATGGGGACATTTGCTCCTGTGACAAGACGGGATATCCCTTTTTTTTGAGTCTGCAGGAGAGTAAACGATGGGCAATCAAGTTTTAGTGGCTCTGTGCATACTTTTATCAGAACTTAAATTTTTTTTTAAGTGGGGGTAAATATATTGCATTTTTTCAGTTAACAGAAAAACCTCCTTTTGACATGTTAAGCACATAAGCAGCTGTTCTTTTTAAAACTAGAAGAAAAAATGAAATCTAAACTTGATATTATATATAATGGTTTTTTTTTTTATAAATCTGAATCGCTAAGGAACCCAGCCTTGTGTCTTTTCCGATGACCTTACAGTGATCCGTTTTCTGAATTTTCTTCAGGTGCCATTTTTTATATTTATGCAATTTGTTCACATTTAATTACCGGTTGTGACATTTTAGGAGAAGTGCAGGGAGAGTAAAACATACTCTATCCGATGCTTATAGCCGGTGTGGGGCACTGCAGCTGCCACACACCAGCTCTAAGAGCAGGAGCTTGCTGATCACATGACCGCTCATCATCCAGCTATTGGTCTCTGCTTCCAGGTCTAGGGAAAAAACACAAACAAGGGGCGCCTTTCCTGGTGCAGACAAATTTATTAAAGAACAAAAGCAAAAGTAGATGTGAAACATACTCACAAAGGTCGGCATGATTACAGTATAAAAAGTAAGTACATGGACCCAAGAAGAAGCCTGTGATTACTGCACAACCGTGTCTGTGTGTAAGCAAAGAAGACTGTGTGATGATGCGTTTCCGGGTCCACGCCCCCTTCATCAGATGCCTGATCTGCTTCCAGGTCTGGCTGAAGCTACAGGCTGAGGAAGGGAGCTAGTTCGGCTGGCTCTCAGCTATGCATAAAGTGGCAGAGCCAGCTGTTAGCAAGGCAGCCAAGGTGGATCCCAACAATATTTTTCGCATTCTCCTCGAATGCGGCTCGTCTTTGTGCTGTCAGCTGATAGCGGACATTAACCTACTACCTCCTGACTTTGGGTCACAGGTATGTGTGTATATATAATGTATGTGTACTTCTGTGACCCCCCAAAAAGTAAAGGCTTGCCTTCTCTTTTAATTTAGATGCCCCTCTTAGTACCTTTTGCAGATCCACAGGAATTTACCCCAGGAACATTTCACTTGATAAAGGACATAAGTTTATAAAACTATAACTTCTAATAAAGTAATGGCCAGGGGAATATAAAAAAAGGTTCTAAATAGTGACTGGTTTTATTGCTGCCCATGGGCTCAAACAGAAGTGAAAGCAATGTGGCAGTAATGCAGGGAAAACAGTAGATGGAAACCATAAGGTTGGTTTACTAAAGGCAATAGGCTGTTCACTTTGCAAGAGAATTTCCTCTTAGCTTAGTGAATGCAGTGAAAATTCACTTTGCAAAGAAAATAAAAAAATAAAAAAATGTTTTGCTTGCACATGATTGGATGATGAAAGTCAGCAGAGCACCACATCATTCACTAAGCAAACAGAAAATTATCTTGCAAAGTGAACAGCCTATTTGCCAATAGTAAATCCACCCCCATATATCTGTAGGATTTCTTTCAGAGTGGATTGTGATCCACAAAAGTTGTGATTTTTGTTGAGAAGAGAAGTATGTTGACACAGGCAGAGCTTTTAAACTTTGTGAACTGTGGGTAAGTTTGCCGAAACTCTCTCAATGAGAGTATATGCTGTACGGGTATCTTTTCTAAAAAAAGGTTAGGCCAGGTCATTAAAGTCTCAATTTCCACCTTTGCAAGTTATTAGCATTTATTGTGGTAATTAAGCTCTCCCCCTCCCTGTTAATAGCTAAACACCAGCTCTGCCTTTGCACACAATACACTTGGTGTACATTAATGCCATTTTTTTTTCTTCAAATACCGTTGCAAAGGTGGAAATGGGCTTTAAGCCTACACCTGGTTATTCAGAACAAAATTTGTACAGGGCTGGACTCATGCATAGCCCACATAATAGGGTGACAAAGCTGGCTAGGGGTGGCACAGAGCTCCCCACACATCATCAAGATTTTTGAATGCCTATTTGAAAAATCTGGCCTGGCCCTCATTGACTTACAGTTCGCCCACTCTGGGCTTAAAGAGATATTAAAGTCAAAAGGTATTTAAGCTATTTCAAATACTGTTTAAATCACTTACAATGGATGCTGTTCTTTGTGCAGAAAGCGAAAACTTTTAAACATCAATCAGCTGGACCCCTGAGTATTGGCCCTGATGGGGTGGCTCTCTTCCAGGGTCTTTTTGAGCCACCCGTGTGTGTGCTAGTAAGCTGTGTTTATCTTCACAAACACACAGGGACAGAAAGGCAAGACACTCCTCTGACCCCTGCTCCTCCCTTCTCCAGGCTCATAAATGAACAGCTGCTGGAGACTGCTCTGTCTCTTGTTATCTTGTATTGGACAGGAAGTTCAGTAAAAAAAAAAAAGAGCTAAGAGAGTTGGAGTCGTTTGGAAACATGATGACTGTAAATGCTTAGTCCTGGTTCACACCTGGGCGTTTTACAGCGCGTTCCTACGCGCTGTAAAACGCCCTATGCCCAAAGAAGTACAGGAGCTTTGTTGGGGCGTATTTGCCACGCGTATCCATCAGGATACAGCCGGATAGCCCTCGGAAACGCGCGTTTGTCGCATGTTTCTTTTACCGCAAACCGCGGTAAAAACGCGTGGCACGAAACGCGTGGCAAACACGCATATTCCGTACGCCCAGGTGTGAACCCAGCCTAAGGACCTAAGTATGGTGACTATTTGTCCTGCTCTTCTAGTCATCTGTTCTGTATATACGAACACAGAGTGGACAAAGAGCCTCTTCGTCCCTAGCCTTGCAGTGTCATGTGTAACTGCAATGTCTAATGTTTTAACATGATGCTAAGGGTAGCCAGTCAGCTAGGGCAGCGGGTCGCGACCCCCTCGGGGGTCGAATCACGATTTGCTAGGGGTCGCCCGGGAGTCGCCCACTATTAGATAGCGGCTCCTGGCCGCCCGGCAAAGAAACGCTTTCTCCCGGAAAGTGTAAAGCAGAGTAAACCGTTCCCTGCAAACTTTTTTTCTTCTGACATCGGGGGCCGCTGGCCACCATAAGTCAGAAAAAAAACCCCACCATAGGAATGCATAGCTAGATTCCTATTGGCTATTTCACTTTGCAATAGCCAATAGCAAACTAGATATTGCACCCACCCTCTGTTGCTACCAATCAGCAGAGGTGGACATGCAGTTCTCCATCAGGTCCTCTTCTAGTGATTGACAGCAGCAGAGGGCGGGTGCAATAGCTAGTTTGCTATTGGCTATTGCAAAGTGAAATAGCCAATAGGAATCTAGCTATGCATTACTATGGTGGGTTTTTTTCTTTGATTCTGACGGCGTACGCCAGTGGTTCTCAACCTGTGGGCTGTGTGTGATTTTCTGCTGTGCTAGGTGAGAGTCCTCCTCAGCACTCTCCCAGCGCAGCAGTGTCAGTTCTCCTGCCACGCCGCCAGATGTCGCTGAAGCAGCCGCGTCATCCCTAAATTTTACCGTTGGGGGTCAACTCAACTTGGCAAATGTTACCAAGGGGTCACGGCCCTAGAAAGGTTGAGAACCACTGAGCTAGGGTAAGAAAAGGGCAGCATTTTGTGCTAGGGGCATGAAGATTAAATCCAGCCTTGCATTTGAACGATGAGTGCCACGTAGGCTGAGATTTGGTATTCTGTTTGCCAATGTCACCAGAACCAGTAACTGTTTAAATTTTTGCTATGTCTTTCATTAGAGCGTCTTCCTCTACACAGGAAGTGGTGATATTAATATTTCAAATTA
>NW_017307041.1:52330-73028 GCF_000935625.1 Nanorana parkeri
GAATACAAGTGCAGTGACATCACACTTGTAGTCCATTCATTCTACCTCCAATCCATGTTACTGAATGTACAAACCGGTATGGACATGGTCGGGAGGAAGAGTCTGCAGGATCCAGAACATTGCACCTACAATCTACTGATCATGGTTACAATGCTTTACTGGCTCTGATAAAAAAAATATATATATATATATATAATAAATGCACGTTTTCTGTTATGAAGAAGTGTGCATTTATTTTTTATTTTTTTTTAAGAGGTTGACTTTGCCTTTAATTTTAGATAAATAGGGAAAGAAATCCCTATTTTAAAGATAGCCCATATTGCAATAACTTTTAATCTGCACAGCTTGTACAAAATGGTTTAGCAAAAGTCGTTGCCAAACTGCATGGGACAAAAGAGAGACTTTTTTTTTTATATCTGTGCCTCTGTGAGTAATATCCGCACTACAATTATTCTTCTACATCTTAAAGATCACGTTAAAATCTTGCCCAGGGGAGCAGCCTATCATTTTCATGCACACACAAGGATGCAATTACCTCTGCTCTTTCCTTCCAATCTTGTGCTGATCAAAGGCCCACGGTTCAGTTATGAAGAAAAAAAGAGAATCCAGTATGTGGAGAAGTGCCCCTGGACAGTACACTGTGTGACATCTAATGGGTTTATTTTTCTATTACTCAGGGCAACGCTAAAACAAAACATAAGATACATTATGTTATGTAATGTATACCTAGTTTGGGTATTTCAGATCCGAATCACTGCTAAAAAAAACATCTTGCATATTTCTAAAATGTTGGACATTCCTGAAGCAGGATTAGTTATATGGCAGGGATGTTCAGATACCAGCACTGATGCTTGGCATTTTCACGAGAACTACCAGGGTCGTATCAGTTGCAACTACGACTCCACTGTCCTGAAATCATTAGTCTGTATTGTTTTAGGAAATTGTCACATGACCCTAAACAAAAATGTATCAGTGATTGTATCTGTGAGTACTTGGACAAGTATCGGTACTTGCACATTTTGTTTGACATTCGACAAGTGTCTAATGGCATTATCGGGTGGTAAAGAAAGATCTTTCGTTTGGAAATCTATGCGTTTATGGCCAGCTCTAAACACAGACAGAAAGTATCTTGGATAAAGATCAGCAAAATGGAGAAAGTACAGAGATTGTGCGTTAAAAGGCTGATATGAATGCATATGGAAGTATTAAACAGAATTTCAAGTAAGTATTCATTTAATGCAAAAAAAAAAATAGCGGTCAACTGGTGCAAAATAAAAAATAATTGTGATAACAAAATCTGCAGAAACCATTCTTGGTCATTGCACATTACATAGGAAGGAAGGCTGGTTTGGAAAATGATGTAGCAAAGCAGAAACAATAAGGCCTGTCTAAAATTTTAGAGTGGAAAAACAAGAGCAAGCGCAGATGAATTTACTAAAAATTGGTAAAGTAGGTAAACATGGGTAGATTTTCGCACAGGTGTTTATATGGAAAATTCCATTGGAACCTTTGATAATTCCATAAGAGACTTGGCGATTGTCCTTCAAAATTTTGTTTGATTTTGTTTTAATTTAACATTTGATTTTTGGAATGAACAGAGTTTTCTGAACGTAAACAACTTTCACTGTTAGAATTTTGTATAATGGAGAAAAATTTGCCTACATGCTCCTAATTTTTTTCATCATTGTGGTCTAAAATCGATAATCTATTTCACTACATCAATGACAAGAAAGTCCAACAAACATTCCTAAATCAATTTAGTTCATTTGAAATTCTAACTGTGTATACCCTACTTTACTTAATACTGTACATGCAAGAAGAAGAAAGGGGGAAAATAAAGGGGAAATCTCCAGAACAGAAGATAGGTTTGACAAACATTAGACATGCATTTAAACACCCTGGTGTAGTAAAGAAAGGTTTTTTTTTAACTGTGAGGGTGTGCAGGGACTGGATTTACAACTCAGGAGCCTATAGACATCTTACATTTTACTGGTCTATCAATGCCACATCCTAACATATGGGGGGGGGGGCAGAGGAGGTGGATTGGGTGGAAACATCCATCCATGGCAAATTCATTATCCAACAGCAATCAGCTGTGGCGCTATTATGCTACAATCTGATTGTATTGACTGAGATGAGTAAAGTTTTTGCTTTAAGTGATTGTTTTGTTGGAAGATGTTGGTTGGAGGCCATATTCACCCCAAGCACTGTAATTACAGCAATGAAAACCATGATGGTTGTGTTGCCATAGGGGGTAGTTTATGCAGGCACAATCCAATCACCTTTGTCCTTACAGGTTTAGGTTAATGGAAAGGGACTTAATTAGGTTCGAAAATGTATTTTTCCCTTGATAACAGCTTGCTAACCACAAGAGTGAGAGGAGAACCAAAGTCATGTACAACGTGTCTAAGGGAAAATATGTCAAGCAATCAGTGCCTTCCTTACATGTTCTCATATGTCCTAGCAGCCAGGAAAGAGAGGCTCATTGGTAAATAGTAGAACAAGACAGAGTGTTTCTCAGTCAGACACTATACATGAGGCGCATGAAAGTCAAAGTAAAAACAACCAGATTAGTTGACTGTCACCTTAAAAAGTTTATGTAAAGCCAAGTAGGGAAGGGTTAAAACCCCTACCAGGTTATTTATTACTGCCTGTATTCTGCAGAGGAGACTTCATTTTACTTCCCGTCCTGGAGACACAACAGAGAATTAGAGAAAATGTCTCTAAAGGGAAAAAAATTGCCATCTTATACAGTTGTCTCCAGAACAGATGTCCCCATTCGATTTTCACTTCATTCTTGCTCTGGGGAAACCTTTAAAATTCCCCACTACTTTTCATCTTAGCGACAATGGTCACAAACCCAACAAGGGGCCTCTCCCTTTACCACTCCATCCAAAACTAAAAACAAATGTTGCCTTTACATACATACAGGAATGTCCCTATATTGAGGCAGCCTGAGGCGGTTGCCTCAGACGGCATCTCTTTGGGAGGGCGACCGGGAGGTGGGGGGGGGCAGCCACAGCATCCCAGGCTGCTAAAAGCTCTTAGCAACCTCTGTCTGGCATCCAGCCCAGCTCACTGATGTCACCGCTTGCCAAGAGCTGAGTGGGATGCTCTGGCTTGCTTCTCGATGAGCTCATAGCAACCAGTGATGTCAGTGAGCTGATCAGGACGCTAGACACAGCTGCTGACAGTGCCGCCGCCCAAACAAGCCTCCCCGGATAACAAGCGGCCACCCCCCCTCCCGGAACAATATCGCCTCAGGTGGTGAATACCATAGGGACAGCCCTGCATACACACTTAAATGTCTTTGGGTAACTTTAACCCTACTGAGTTAACACTGCAAAAAGATGTTCCTTTTATACTTGTAATATGATTTATTGTAATAGATGGAAATTGTATTACAATACACTGAGTAAGCTCTAAAAGAATAAAGTCTATGGGGTATATTTATAAAGCAGTGAATGTGACTTTAAGCAAACATTCACTGCAAGCATATGTCATATGTATGTGGTAAATTACAGTGCTTGATCCACCTGCAGCGAATGTTGCATTCACTGCGTTATAAATATGCCCCTAGTATTTTCTGTGCGGTTACATAGGTGTCTGTTTTAACAGATGCAGAGGCACTAAAATACCCAGCTTGTAGCTGGTAACTCGGAAAAATGAACCCCGAAAATACAGTAAGCGCACGGCTAACTAGATAAAAGTGCAGCCTGTGTGATATTGACTGATCTCCAATGATGTCCATTGTCAGAAGCAAGGCCGTTTAGTATGTGTGCTCAGGCTGGTCAGAAAAGGCATTAAGTGACACAGAGGAAAGGTAGTGTCTGATTAGGAAAGCCTTCAGCCTTTCTGACTTCTCTCTCCAGCAGCTGTTTGTGTAGCTATCGACTGGGCTGCAGATAATGAGGTAATGCAGGCGTGGCGCAACAAGGAACAGCAGAACATCAAGTTCTGATGTTACTGATCATGTAGTAGAGCGTAACTAACAAACAGATGCTTCTTGCATTGCAGTTACCAGGGCAGTTGAGATAGCAGTTGGGTGTGGGTAGCTCAGGTGACCCTTCAATACTGGCAGCTCTAGGTGCCTACAGGAAAATTTAGCCATGCCCAGAGATAAAAACATTTAATTGGGAATGAAGAAAAATATATGAATATTGGGTTGAACTATGAAATGTTAGTAAGAAAAGAATTCAATTTGAACACTGCTTGAAAAAAACTGTGTACTATACTGGATGCGGCATAACTTTTGTCATGATAAGGAAGGAAGAATCTAAGTGGCACTTATGGGTTAGCACAGTACGGGTCGTGGCAGCAGTAGCAGTACCTGGGACTTGGTGGTGACTGCCAATAATTGGCAGTCGGGGTAAATCTGGCCAACAGAGCCGGCTTAATTGCAGTACAATGTTTCAGCACTCAACAATCCACTACCACTCTGCAAAGTGCCAAGTGTCCTGGATCCTGGGACTGTCCCACGTGATCTGTAACTACTGTGCGTTGTAGTTGAAAAGTACAAAAGCACCAGGAGAGAATGATACAAGTTTACAATCAATAAAGCAAAAACAGACAACTTTATAGAGGTTTACATATAAAAAAAATAACTGAGATCCCAAGGGAGCTTCAAATATCAGAAGAATGGATACCGAGAATAGGTTGCCTTACCCTAAAGAAAGGAGACTTTGCACTTGAGGTAGATGTGATCCAGACTCAAGGATGTGGGCCCCAGCTACACTTGGGTGGGGAGGGGCACCTAGAATGAAAGGGTGCAAGCAGTGTAGACTGACAGCACCAGAGCAGGAATACTACCACAGACAGGAGCTGTGGAATTGGATGGGGTGACTGGAAGCCGGGTCCAGCTTGAAGTCCAAGTATAAGGCTCAGTGCTTCAATGACCAGTAGGTTGCGTGGGATCCCTCAGGGCACGGAGTCTAAGGTAGACTAAGGCCAGCTAGTATTCACCAGAACTCCTAATGGTGGAGATGGGTTTTGCTGACAGGTTCACCCTACTCAGCTAACAGCGGACAACAGTTTTCGGGAGACAAGACCAGAGGTCAGGCAGGCTGTGGACCAGGATCACCAGAAGACAAACTGAAGGTCAGGGCAGGGAACAGACAATGATTTCCAGGAAAAAGCCAAAGGTCTGTATATGGAACAGCAATAAGAACGGCAGTGTTGACAGTGAAAAGGGGCTCAGCAACTAGCTAGGAAAAGCTTTTCTTGGGCCATGAGCAATAGAGGGGAACCAGTGGATTGACCACAAGCTGACAGCACTGATTGGATGAGAAGCTGAAGTGTAGCTGAACTGTGACAGAGACAAAACGATATGTAAGAATTATCCTAAAGCTATAAAGCAAGAAATATATAATGCACTCTGTATTTAAAGCTCAATTAAACTTTTAATTTAAATTAGCTAAATACATTCCAAGTGAATTAGAATAGAAGGTTTGCAAAGTCTTACAGTTTTTTTTTTTTTTTTTTTGAAAGCAGAAAAGTCTAAAGTCTATCCCTGCCAGCATGCTGCCGAAAAGGACCCTTGCATACTTGATGGATGCAGTGGTCTCTTTGCAGACATTTGACACACCCCCTACTTTATAGCTGTGTATCGACAAACTTCATGCCCCCTGCTGATTGGAGAGCTCTAGCTGTGATTCAGCAGAGGGCGTGTTGGATCTCCGCAGAGAGACCACTTCTTCCACATAGGAAGCAAGGGTCCATCTCTGTAGCATGCTGACAGAGGACAGGTTTTTCTACTCAAGCTGTAGCTGCTTTCTAAAGACAATGATCTGTAAGACTTCGCACACCTTTTGTTTTAATGCACCTGGAAAGTGTGTCAAAGTCTGCTATCTCAAGAAAACCAACTGTAAAACACTGAACACTTGGAACGTATTCAGCTGATTTTAAACTGAAAGTTTAATTGTGCTTAATAAAAATGTTTAATGCTTTTATTAGACCATTTGTAAGATGGGCCTGAAACATGGCGTTGAATGCAAGTGGTTGAGAAAAGTTTGACAATTACATTATTATTAGTATATTAAGAAGATGATGTTTAAGCACACATAAATATTCATAGACTGCAATAGGTCATGAAGATAGAATGCAACAGAACAGGAGTGGTGAGAACATATATAAAAGGAAACAAGGAAGCAGAGGTGGTATCGGTAGATCAAGAAAGAGATATATATAACTGACACTGTAAACATTTGGGAATCTTTGGCTGGAGAATGTAGCAAGGGATATCGAACAATAGACAAGCATGCTGCAGGATGGCAAGGCCCTTCCCGGGCTGTGCCACTATGGAGTAAGACTCTTTACAAGGATAAAACAGGTATCAAGAGCTTCCAAGAGACCCAAAACTAACCATTTAAAAGGAGAACTTGTAAGAGCAGTCTTGCAAAAATGTTAATTTATCCGGTCAGCACGGTGTTTTATCCTGAGGTTGCTCAACGCTACACATCAAATGTAAATATAATGTGAAATCCAGCTGTGAGCAAACCTTACAAATCATCATATTTACACATGAATGGCTTATGAAATACTATATGATCTGATCTTCAATCTAAGGGTGGCCCTATTCTGTACCAAATCAAATGCTCGATGAGACAGTTGGGGCATGTAGGGCTTCCCTATGGATGATTGCCAGTGCTTCCAACCATAAGGAGTGCTTGTTATTGGGAGCGTGCCCAAGCTGGCAAACGAAGTATATGCATAAGTGTGGAGCTATGCGGCCTAACTTTTACCCATAATGCATTTTGTGGCAATTAGGGTGCTAGAAGACGCCTTAAAACCTACCAGTTTTCCCCTACCTTAATTGGGAAATGCAAACAGTCATTTGAGAGACAACTAATAAAATGTATTCCTCTGTATACAAATAAATGTAGGCTGTGTCAGGAACTGCTAGCCTTTAGGGTGAGAGTCATGGTGACAAAACTCATGTCTGTCTGTGGTGGGATAGTGGAGTGCAAATTATATGCCTTACTATCTACAATTGTCTTGTGAAATGTCAAAGTAAAAATTGGTGGGAGCTTGAACATTGCACAGAGAGGTACCTTTTTTATGATGCTGGTTACAATTTTGCGTGCACGGACCTACTAAATCCAACATTGCAGATGCGCATGGCACTACTGGTGCCCTACCATCCGCACGCATGATGTCACTTCTCTTCTGGATCCTGACAAGAACGAGTCACTGGACAGCCAATAGGAAGTATCCATGTCATGCAGTCAAAGAAGGACCACATCAGAAATTAAACAAAGAGGAAAGACTTGGGACCTAAGCGTTATGCAACCGTGGCTTTGGGTAAGTAAAAAGGGCATTTAGATTAGGTCAGGGGTGGCTAAACCCCAACTCTCCAGCTGTGGTGAAACTGCACATCGCATCACGCATTTGCCTATGGGAGTCATACCTGTGGCTGTCAGTCGTGCAATGCCTCATGGGATATGTGTTGCACCATAGCTGGAGGGCTGGAGTTTGCCTACCCCTGGTCCTATTCATGAAGCGAGCAGTTAGAGAGGGGTGGGAGGTGGGGTGGAGAATATCCTGGAGATGGACTTTAACAAGTCAGAACGTCTGGTTATCCTGGAATATGTGAACTACCCTTAGTAAGAGTACTTGGCCTAAGGGGTCAATTGTCAGACCAGAACACTGTCATGGGGGAAGGGGGTGGACAATGATGTTATCCGCCTGGGTAAGCTCATCCGACACTGCAGTGTACTCAAGGAGAACTCCTACATAAGGGAGGAGGCAAGGGAGCGCGGTTCATTGTGTATACCTTTCTGGGTGGGGGTAAGAGGGAAGAGTTTGCTATCATCAGACACTGTCACTGTGTTGTAAATGGCCAGGTGACAAGGTGTCTTAAAGGAGTGATAACGTTGTGTGACATAATCCCAATGTGGCAATTTGGTTATATACTTACCAACTTTCAGGAGACTTACATAGTTACATAGTATTTGAGGTTGAATAAAGACATTAGTCCATCAAGTCCAACCTATTAGGATCTCATTCTAGGAGTAACTTGCATGAAATACATATCTCCCAACTCTCCCTCGTTTGGAACCAAATCCCTCTGTCCCTTTTTCTTCCACAGTTGTCCTTCTGTTTGGTCTGATGTACAGATATGTATGAAAAGGTTCTATTTAATTACCAAAAGTGTTATTCTAAACTAAAACTTTCATCTTATAGAAGTCAAGGTGAAAAAATACAATTCTGGATTTAACCAATCATTCTTGGCATATACAGTAAATTCTTAATGGCCGACATAACGGGGTGTGGCAGGGGTGCATCCATTTCCTAAATACAGTTTGCTCTTTATCTTCTCTGCATGTTGGGAGGTATGGATATAACCTCTCAGCTGACTGTTAACATATAAATATGTGGTTTCCATTGCTGACCACTTTCTAAAAATGTTATTTGCCTGGCTGTTCCAGTTTAAGTTGTTAAGCAGAATAAGCATGGTACAAATAAAGCTGGATAGAAGTCTGCACTCCTAAAATACATATTTACACCAGATCAGTGATTCAGAAAGTATTGAAACCAAAAAGTGAACATGACAGCCCGGAAGCAAACGTTTTCACTGGCAGGTCAGCAAGGGCAGTATTTCTGTAAAGACATGTTTCCTTTAATCCCTCTTATGTATAATCTAGTATAGTATGATTGTTGGCAAGTACTTGTCCACTAAACAATGCCATTTACAAAGCAATGATGTAGCTTTGCTATCTATATGAACACTCTGCTGTTTGCTTTTTGTGTACACCCAGGGCCGGATTTCCCACAAGGCCAACCGAGGCCCGGTCTCGGGGCAGCAGGTAGTAGAGGGGCAGCAGGGGTTTGAAATTCCTATCTCCCGATGCCTGGGACATGCAGTTCCGAGTTCCGGGACTGCATGAGAGTTAAATGTACAGCAGGGAACCTGCCGCTTGTTTTGTACAAGTGATCTCGGCGATGTCGCTAAGATCACTTGCATGCAGCCTGCATACAGGGGGGCGCATTGAGGAACCTGGCATTGGGGCAGCAGAGAGAGTAAATCCAGCCCCGAGTACACCCTGTATAGGAATTGTGGCTGTTCTGTGTACGACAGTGTAGAATTGCTGAAATGTGAACAATGTGACAGATTTAAAATTTACTTTTGAGATCATCTGCTAAAAAAATTGCTGAGCAACAATAATAACAAATAAAATGTAGAAATTGTTCTTTTCTGACTTAGAGTGACCTTCTTTGATGCTCTTCAAAAGCATTGATAGGACTGTTAAAAGATCTGGCACACACGAAGGTGAAGAGTTCAGAGTCACGCTTAGCATGTGGCAGACATCATTGGGTGTAGCCAGATTGTGCCCAACAGTGAGTGTGACCTGAAAGGGAATTTTTAAATAGATCCTGTGTCTTTATGTTGTATACACTACACACATATGCCACTGTCCTTGTACCCACTAAAAATGCCATAAATGCAGTGTCACAAGCAACAGTCCTACAGATGCACATGTATGCATGTAGCTTACAACATTGCATTCAGAGTGTAGTAGCCAGGAAAATGTAACATACAACACAGTACATAGAGTGCAACGTTCAGTAGTATGTAATAGACAAGATACTGTATAGAGTGAGGTGAGGAATATGTAACATGCAACATAACATATACAGTGCAGCAGTCAGGACTAATGTACATCATAGCATACAGAATTCAGAGATCAGGTGTATGTAATGCACAACATAGTATATTATATGCGACAGTCATGAGCCTGTGCCCCCTAATGTTGATGGTCAGTTGCAAGTGCCCCCTTACATATTATTAGTGATCTCTTTCATATTATTGGAATTAGAATTGGTACTTCTATGTCTTGATCTCACTACAAGTAGTAGTATCTTATTGGTCAGTTAACCTGCTCACTACAAGTAGTAGTATCTTATTGGTCAGTTAACCTGCTCACTACAAGTAGTAGTATCTTATTGGTCAGTTAACCTGCTCACTACAAGTAGTAGTATCTTATTGGTCAGTTAACCTGCTTTCACCAACTCATAATCACAGTGAAAAAGGGATTTAGAGGGGATGCACTGTGTTTATCCATGTATTTTCTTTAATGTCTTTCTTCCAATATTCCCTTTTGCTGAAACAGAAATTTGGAAAAGTGTTGTAAAATAACTTTGGGTTAATTCTTGGATGGCTACCCCTTGTGCCATAAATTCACCAAACTTGTTGGAGTACCACAGTTCATCAATATTAACCACAACATAGGCGGGTAGGAGTGTGATAGGAACATAGTAGGGCTGTCTGGTCGGAATGGGTGGACGGGGACGGGGGAATTGAGGGTAAAGATTTCAATGTTTAATGTCTGAGCTCTGTAGGGAAGTGCAAGAGGACTAGCCACAGATGTTACACTCTATTTGTACAATCTACTTTTAAAAGACATTTACATAAATCTACAGGTATGTGGCTCACATAAAAACCATTGTATTCACCAAATAAGGCTGTATGGAACAGTGACTGGGTAAGTTACAAAATGTTTTTAGTAGTTATGTAGATTGTAAATCTTATGAAGTCTACCTGACTGGGCATAAATTCAGTGGATAGTTTAGATGGACCCTGTCTCTGAAGTATATTACACAATCATATTGTAATCTGTGTCGGAAAGTTTATTGCTATAAAAACACCTTAAAATCCTTTCTTTGAACTCCTTCAATCTAGCCCTGTGAAATCAGATTGTAATATACACTGCTTGTCCATGAAAAAAAAAAAGTCGTACACTGTAATATTCCATTGGACCGCCTTTAGCTTTGATTACAGCACGCATTCTCTATAGCTTCATTTTGCTTATGCAATGTCACAACATTTATTTCCATCCAGAGTTGCATTCATTTTTCACCAAGATCTTGTAGTGATGATAGGAGAGTCGGACCACTGAGTAAAGTCTTCTCCAGCACATCTCAAAGATTCTCAATGGGGTTAAGGTCTGGACTCTGTGATGGCCAATCCATGTGTGAAAATGTCTCATGCTCCCGGAGTGTCACGTACCTTGGTGTGAGCCTGAAGTGACAGGGAAGGCCTTCCCTTGCAGCTCTCGTCTGAGCCCCACTGGAGATGGAACAGTAGTTGTACAGACAGAGAGGGGCATGAGTGCTTGTGGCTGGTATGACTGCTTGACACACTGGATACGCTGATGCTGACAACAGGATGCCAGAGGCAGCTGAAGCGTAGTCAGGAACAAGCCAGATCGGTAACGTGCGGTCAGCGTGGTACATAAGCAGGAGACAGAAGCGAAGGCAGCAGCAGGCCAGGTCATACACTTGCGAGCAGGATGGTACCAGATCAGGAAGCAGAAGAATGGTCAGGGACGAGCCGAGGTCACAAGGCAGGCAGCAAGCAGACAGAGTCAGTAATCAAGCTGGGTCAAAAGGCTATCAGGAGCGGAATCACAGATGCAGAGTACAGCTGAAGATCTCTCAGCAAGGTGCAGATGCAGGAGCCATCTTTAAATAGCCCGCTTGGCGCCAAGGACAGGCGTGTGCACGCTACTGTGCATGCGTGGTGTTGCGCATGCACGCGTGCATCATTTTCGTGCATGCGCATTACTAGCACGGTAGCGCCGAATACGCGCATGCGCATAGTTTCGTGCAACGATCCGGGCAGAAGCTGTACTATGGGTGCTGACTGATGTACCCTGACACTGAGCCACTCTTTCACAATTTGAGCTTATTTAATCCTGGCATTGTCATCCTGGAATATGCCTGTGCCATCAAGGAAGAAAAACCTGATCATTCAGTATATTCAGGTAGCCAGCTGACCTACTTTTTTGGGCACATAATGTTGCTAAACCTAGATCTATTATCTAATGGAAGGCTCTGACCTATTTTGTTAGCTAAATCCTGGTGGTGGCTTTTTGTTGGACAGGCAGTGTATGTGCTTATCCTAAACCATACCTCAAAGCTGGATGTATCAGTATACCCAATTGTTAGAGCAGATATAAAAGGCAAGTATTAGAAAAGGTTTCCGCTTCGAAAGGACATCATGGCTTTGTTTATTAGCTGTAACTTTACTCTATTTAGCAAGGTGAGTATAATCCAAGTTACATTGGCAATTGTCTCAGCTTCAGAAGCAGGAAATTCATATAACCAAAGTATCCGTTATGCAACTGTGTGAATATGAAATCATTAACACAAGTTAGACTGTCTGAGCACACACTTAGTGGAATTATTATACACAGTCGGCACAGTTACCTAACCTGCTGAGTAATTGATATCCACCACGTCACAAAGCAAATCATTCTGCTTTTTGTCCCGGCTCGCTTGTGCTGATGCGGCTTAGCAGTCCACAACTATAATGTAGGTCAGCTATGTCAAAATGAAATGGCATGGTACAAAACTGCAAATCTTAATCCGTCTTAATCCAATGTGAGACAATATTTTATAAACTATGATTTCCAGTCTGTATGAGGGCTATCGATTCTTATTTCCAGACAAGCAAATCAAGAAATCGTAAAAAAATTTCAAGCAGACCATCCTACGGCCAGACATTAAAAATGCGTAAAAGGCTAAAATGCAATATATTGGACCGCTATCAAAAATATCAGCTGTATACTTATCTTTATCCTACTAGTGTGCAAAATGGCCAGGGGCATGTACTAATTCAGAGGGCACAGGAAGGAAAAAGGGAGCCATAATACACATTACAGCAATTCAATACTAATAAGCAGAATAAACACATAAACGTGACATTGCTTAGCCAAAGCCCAGGCCGGCCAAACGTAACAGCTTCAGTATGCCTGCATTAACCTGATTATAACTGTAACATTCTAGGTAAATGATCATACACAATTAAAATGTATGTTCACAAATGCAAGAAAGCTGAAAAACAAAATGGCAGAGCTGAAACTCATGCTACTTGAGGAACAGCTAACATGACTGGGCTGGTAATATTCAGGGGTACAGCCTGTATCATAGGGAAAGAATTAAAGAAGAACTCCAGGCATATGAAAACGTAACCCTTGCAGCGGGGCTACCCCCGCTCTGCAAAGGTTAAGTGCTCCTTTTTGTCTAAAATAAAAAAAGATATACTCACCCAATCCTTGGTCCTACGGCAGTGACTGCTCACCTCTCTCCCCCTCCGGTGGTGGAATGTCCCGCGGCATCTTCACATCCAATCCCAGTCAATGGCCGTGATGTTTTCACGGATCCCTACACTGCTGAAGCCTGAAGGAAAAGTGGCTTCGGGGACCCGTCAAGCAGAACCCGGGGGTCAGATGAATATATATATATTTTTCTTGGTTTTTGTGTTTTCATATGCCCAGAGTTCTTCTTTAATAAAAAAAAAAGTGGAGGGGTATGCCTGTATGTTAGGAGCAATTTGAAAGGGAGTATGAGAGATGATATTACTAATGAGAGTTGTGAAGGTGCAGAGTTTTTATGTCTAGAGCTTCATTTGAGTATATCATATGGTAAAGTATGTATGCAAGAGTAATATAAAGTAATGCAACTGCATAAGGCGTGAGGACGCCATGGGACACTCCACTGCCAGGGTGGAGGGCGAGAGATGCGAGTGCTTGCTGCCACAGGATCGAGGATCAGGTGAGCATATCTTCTGTATTCTATTCCTCTGACCAAAACAAGAAGTTACCCTTGCAGTGCGGAGCGAAGCCTCACTGCAAGGGTTAATTTTTTTTCATTTACCTGGAGTTCTTTAATCTTAAACTGAGAAAGGAGTTCTTTGCTGTTAGAGTAGTAAAAATGTGCAATGCTCTTCCCCAGGAAGCAGTATTAGCTGAGAGTATTGATACATTAAAAAAACAAAACATATATATTTTCCTTAGTCTTCATTATATACAGGGCTATGGGAATTCTTAAATTCTATAGGAGATTGAGCCAGGTATTTATCGTATGGGAATAGGACGGACTTTTTTCTTTACCCTCTTACAGCAGATAGGATTTTTGGGGGTTGGGTTTTTTTGTCTTCCTCTGGATCAAACACATAAAATGCACACTCACACGAACACAGAGGTTGAACTTGATGGACCTGTTTCTTTTTTCAACGTTATAGAATGATGTAACCCTGTGACTTCTTTACCTACCTAAAAAGTTTTGGATTTATTTGGCACATTGCTTCAATAGATGCATTGCTCAAAAATGTGAAAACAATTGCTACCCCCTGCACTACAAGGGTTAAGTGCTCATTTTGGTCTAGGGAGAAAGTAACAAAGTTATACTCACTCGATCCCTGAGGCTGACTGGCTGTGACAGTGTTCTCTCCATCCTGGTCCTCCATCCAGGTTTTTCCTACTTCTCCGCTCCAGCGATGGTTGTGTCCCTAGGCGTCCTTACATCCTATACACAGTGTATTTGATGTGATGACTTGAGGATCCTAAAGCTGGCCATCCACCTATAGATTATCTGCAGATTTTCTATGGTCAGATGGAAAAAGTGCAACAGGTTCCTCCATATACGCTAAACTGTGTGGATGGAGGAATCTCTGGCTGGGCCAAGCTTCACTATCTGGTAGTCAGCCCCGCTGGCTCTCACAATACCTGAACAATCTGATTGGATGCAGGCATTGTTCAGGTGTTTTGAAGCTTGGCCCAGTGGGGGATCCCTCCATCCACACAGCTTAGCGTAGATGGAGGAATCTGTTGCACTTTTTCCATCTGAACATAGAAAATCTGCAGATAATCTATAGGTGGATGGCCAGCTTTAGATCGCTGCAGCAGAGGGAGAGTGAGGCTGGAAGGACCGATCTAAGAGCAAGCTGGCTATGAGGTTTGGGTGAGGATAACTTTTTTTTTTTTCGCACCAGGGGTAATGCGTGGGTAGCCCCACTGCAATAAACGTTTTGCCTAGAGCAAAACCACAATGCATTTAATGCAGCAAACCACAATGCATTTAATGCAGCAAACCACAATGCATTTAATGCAGCAAACCACAATGCATTACATGTTTGTTGTGCATTTCAATTCAGTTGCATTGTCCTTTGTTATTGTGTGTCCGGGTGCCATTTATAATTAGGGGCACTGCAAAACACAGCAGTTTTCACATCACCATTTGATAAGAATGCTTTGTTTTATGGCAGATTACCGATTTGCGAAAATGTGCATGGGCCCTAATACATTTGTAATACACAAGTTCAGCAAAAAAATGCCTATCGCTAAAAATACATTCTACAGATGGGGAAACAAAGCAGGATCTCTGTTAGAAGAGGCATCCAAACCACTTGGATACAAATTGCATATACACTGTATATTTAATTCAACCGCAAGAGAGCAAATGGGTAGTCCACAAGATATTAAGTAAAGAAGCACACACCAAGTAAATACTGGGAAGAATACAGAACACGCATCACCAAAGAGACCAGATTTTATTGCTTAGCAACAAATTTGAAATGACTAATGATAAAAAAAAAGGTAAACAGAATCCAAACTTTCTCCCTTTCTCTTTTAATCCTCTATTCATCAGGTTTTGTAAAATTAGGCATTCAATAAAACTATTAGGTGTAGATACAGAGAAAAGTATTCGATAGGGAAGGGTTCAAATCCCTGCCAGGTTAGCTTTTTTCTGTCTGTGTTCCGTTGAGAAAATGTCCTTTGACTTCCTGTCCCACAGACATAATAGTTAGAGGAAATCTCTCAAAGTGAGGGAAATTCCCCTCTAAGGCTGGGTTCACACCTCAACGACACCCGGGACGCGCGATCGTGTGCTAGTGCACCAGCGGTTGCTGCGCGGCCCCATTGATTTCAATGAGTTGACATCTGTGCGGCAATTGCTAAAAAAAGGTACAAGTACCGTTTTTTGCCACACACGAGGGCACAGCTTTTTTAGCCGCGGTCCTGTTCAATTGCATGGGCGGAATCGCAGCGGGAAACCGCATGATCCGCCTGCCACGACTGGGGTGCCAATTCAAAAATAGTGACACCCACAGCACGATTGGCTGTGGTGGGCGACTCCGTGGCCACGTGGCAATACGCATGGTTTTGTGCACGATTGCCACATGGTCAGGAGTCGCCCAGGTGTGAACCAAGCCTAGAGCTCACCACACAAATTACAATCTGACTGTACAAATGACGAGTCCCCAGTACTGCCTGTGGTCTCCCTGCAGCTGAGCTTTTCCCCATTACTGATTTACCCAACTTTTCCCTCACTGTGTCTCTGTGTGGAGGTGGCCACCTTGGCAGAGTCAGGGGTTTGTTTCCTCATGTCAAAGTTGCCCCCTCCCCTTATAGCTGGTAATCTGATGACTGTGGGGGTATTTTTAAGAAGCAGCAAGAGGTGACAAAAATTACAGATCCACAAATTGAAAGAAAAGCAAGGTGATATTTGCACTGCAGCTCATCAGGTCCAGCTTCCTCTCCAGCAAGGAGAACAGCGAGCAGAATAGTAGAGATGTCACCTAATCTCCTCTAAGTCTGGTGAGACTAGAAATCTATGATGCAACTCCTTAGATGATCTCACACTGCAGATATACAGCTATGAGGCTCACGGCAGAAGGTGCACTGCTAATTTTAAGAGGAATTTTTGGACAAAGGGAATACTTTCTGGGCACTACTTAGGTGTCATTAACATTTCTAGATGTTCCCTATAACAAGTTTTCACTTTTTGAGTTCAGGCCCGCTTTATTCATAATGTTTCATCCAAGGCCTTTGGCCTCACTTTTATCATTTACGTACAATACCTATATACTAACCCCTCACCCAAAATATTAATTGAGAGACAACTCTCTAACCCCAATTTAATAGGACAAGTTATTTGAGAGGTGTGCCCCTTATCCCCCATTCTATTCGACTTGACGTTAGACCCATTATTATGATTATTAGCTACAGTACCGAAATTGGAGGGTATACCTACAGGATGTTTCTGGATACCACACAGCCATTGCAATAAAAATGTCCTCAGCTGGTCCTCTTCTCCCCAGCCGTCCAGGGGGGGAATGGTTCACCCATAGGAGTGAATGAGGATGTGGTACACATGCACTGTAAGAAGAAGACCCTGCAAACATTCCAGCAATAAAGGTTGCTGGAATGGGGAGGAAGGTGGGGAGGAAGGTAAGTATTTTACCAGATGTCTGGACTCAGGCTTGGAGGGTTTTTTGAAAGACAACTGTACTAAAGGTACAGTTTAATACATTAACCTATAAATTCAACACAACACCATGCTCACAATCATTTTACCACCAATAATTGAAAAATAGGCAGCACATTTTTGAAACATTTGTTAATATCATATATCTGCAGAATAAGAATATCTCTGAAGTCTTGAACAAACTCCTTAGGAGTAGCTTTTTATCATAAGCACATAAGTATGTGCAGGTAACACACAATTAAAAAGTTCTCAATAGTGCAATTAAGTATATTGAAAAGCATTAAAGGCTATAAAACAAAATTCACATTGCATGCAAACACTTTCACGATGTAGTTAGAAAATCGGATTTCCTCCATGCTGACAAGTTGGCCCAGTTTGGCCAGTTTATTTATGGTATTATGGGAGGGTGATATTATTTTTAAACCATCACCAGTGAAATTAATATTTGGAGACGCTGTACAGATTATGTTATTTTCTTTTGGGGTGGAGAAGAAGACACCTTAAAATTATTTTTAGAGCACAATAATATTAATGATGAGGCTTGTAGATTTTCTTAATTATAGCACTCATTCTAATTCTCTTTTTGGCTCTCATCTTTGCAGATTCAAATAAAATATGCACATCTATTTTAAAGATACAGATTGCACTGTATTTCTGTAAGTACTGGGCAACATCCCGCGTGAATCAAGAATGTCCCAAGAGGGTCTGGGAGAAATGCGACTCTGTAAATGACTATTATAAACACTCAATTAAACAGTAGTTTCTTCAAAACAAATTAAAACCATGCACCCTTATACACACACAGTGTCATTTACCATCATCATAAAATGCATTAGATCTAGATTTTATATACAGTGGCTTGCAAAAGTATTCACCCCCACCCCCGGGCATTTGTCCTATTTTGTTGCATTATCACCTGGAATTAAAATTGATTTTTTTTTTTGGAGGTTTCTATCATTTGATTTAAACAACATGTCCACCACTTTGAAGATGTAAAATATTTTTTATTGTGATACAAACAAGAAATAAGCCAAAGAAAAAAAACTTAATATTTGATAGGGATGCATCCGGGGGACTAGGGTGCCGACATCGTGTTTTTGGGTGAGTAGTCACCCAAATGCTCCACTACTTACCCCCGATACCGGAACTTCCGGCCAGAGGGAGATTTCCTCTGACTGGCAGTGCTACGAGGGAACATGGAGACAGCTTCCTGGCCAATCAGGAAGCCGGGCAGCGCGTAATGACTCTATGCTATTTGGCCGGCTCGATGCTGACTGTCATTATCCGCAGGCCACCTTTTGCAGCAATTATAGCTGCATGTCTCTTGGGGTACGTCTCTATATGCTTGGCACATCTAGTCACAGGGATTTTTGCCCATTCTTCAGGGAAAAACTGCTCCAGCTCCTTTAAGTTGGATGGGTTTTGCTGGTGTACAGCAATGTTTAGATCATGCCACAGGTTCTCAATTGGATTGAGATCTGGGCTTTGACTAGGCCATTCCAAGACATTTAATTGTTTCCCCCTAAACCACTTAAGTGTTGCTTTAGCAGCATGCTCCTTTTCCTGCTGGAAGGTGAACCTTTGTTCCAGTCTCAAATCTCTGGCAAAGTGAACCAGGTTTCCCTCAAGAATTTCCCTGTGTCTAGCGCCATCCACCATTCCTTCAATTCTGACCAGTATGCTAGTCCCTGCCAATAAAAATCATCTTCACAGCATGATGCTGCCACCATCATGCTTCACTGTGGGGATGGTATTCCTGGGGTACTGAGAGGTCTTGGGTATGTGCTGGACCTAGGTGCCTTGGAGGCCAAAAAGATACATTTTAGTCTCATCTGAACAGAGTACCTTTTTCCATATGTGTGGGGAGTCTCCCATATGCGAACGGCAAACATGTTTGCTTATTTTTCTTCTGTAAGCAATGTTTTTTTCCTGGCCACTCTTCCATGAAGGCCAGCTCTGTGGAGTGTATGGCTTAAAGTGGTCCTATGGAGATAAATTCCAACCTCCGCTGTGGAGCTTTGCAGAGTTATCTTTGCTCTCTTTGTTGCCTCTCTGATTAATACCCTCCTTGCCCGGTCTGTAAGTTTTGGTGGGTGGCCCCCTCTTGGCAGTTTATTGTGGTGCCATATTCTTTCCGTTTTTTAATAATGGATTTAATCTTAATGGTGCACCGTGGGATGTTTAAAGTTTTGGATTTTCTTTTATAACCCAACCCTGATCTGTACTGCTCCACAACTTTGTCCCTGACCTGTTTGGACAGCTCCTTGGTCTTCATGGTGCCACTTGCATGGTAATGCACCTTTCTCAGTGATATTGAAGACTCTGGGGCCTTTCAGAACAGCTGTTTATGTACTAAAATCGTGTGAAACGTGAACAAAGGTGGTCTTTATTTAACTAATTATGTAACTTCTAAACGGTAATTGGTTGCACCAGATCTTATGTAGGGGCAAAAAGATCTTATGTAAACAAATAATTTTTTTAAATTTCACTTCACCATTTTGGACTAATTTGTGTATTTCCATTACATATAATCCAAATAAAAATCTATTTTATTTCCAGGTGGTAATGCAATAGGAAAAATGCCAAGGGGGGTGAATACTTTTGCAAGCCACTATAGTGCAGTATGTGCACTATTAAACAGTGACCCACTGTGTATTATCCCACATAAACAACAATCACCCAGTCCTTAAAGTGTCCAATATTTCTTAGTGCAGTCTGTGAAAAACAAAATTCCTTTTTTATTATTCCACTCTCCAGTCACTTTGATCTATTTTCCACGTCCGTGCTTTATAACAGTGCTCCACCCTTACCTGGAATACTCCTCACCTCCTTCGGTGGACTTTATTTATTATAGAATAGGTCAAATGTGCCTGTTCTATGTGGGAACCACTCCAATTCCTCCACAGCAATATAACCTAGGATTCCACTCCTTTGGTAGACCTTATCTATCATAGATCAGGTTTAATCTGCCTGGACTGAACCAGTGATGTCATCACACTGGGCAGGACCGAGACATTGAGACAGGAGTACTAATCTCCCCAGCGCACTCTCAGGATAGGTATAGGGTGTCAATTTGGATTGTTAAACTTTTCATTGTGTGCATAGTACACTACTAAATGTAAGTTTTTAATTATGTTTTAATACAAAATGGTACGGGTTGCACTATGGTCTACTCTTATTTTCTTTGAATTGAATCATACACTATTAGGTGATAAGGAGGGATGTGAGCTGTTTCCACATAATGCAAATAGATTAAACCTGATCTATGATAGATAAGGTCTAGGGTTTCTCCTCCCCCATGCCCCTGATGAAGTCCTCCGTGATGAAACATGTAGGAAGGATTAGTATGTGTTGCCCTGCTGTAAAGCCATGTGCTGTGGCAGCGTGCTGGCATGTTAGTGAAGAGAAAATGAGCTCAGCTATGCCTGTTGTTTAAATGCTTACATGCACTCAACAAATGTGAGTTTTATTTTATATCTGTATGCGTTTTAATAAACTTGATGGAAACATTTTTCAGCTAAGGGAAAAAGCTACTTTTAAAGAGTTTTTCAAGAGATATTCCTATGACCTGCCAGCCTAAGAATAATATGTATAAGTCATCTTAACCTTCAGTGGAAGAGTCAGTTTAGTAAAATGCTTGCATTTCTTA
>NW_017307041.1:73076-137414 GCF_000935625.1 Nanorana parkeri
TATTATTATAATTACTATTATTATTATTATTATTATTATTATTATTATTATTATTATTATTATTATTTTAAAACATATTTCCATCAATCAATTTTATAGGCAATTGTGGAATTTAATTTGGACTGAAAAAAAAAAAATTCTACACAAATTACAATGACCAAACAACAATGAACATCTCAGTCTAACAGATCAGATATCTATGAGACTGGATCCACACCAAATACACAGTCTCACCTATAAACCCATTACATGTGGACTGAATGAAAAGCAATGCCTCCACTTTCAGATCTTCTCCACATGTGGCCACACTGATATGCTAAGCACCGACACATTTGGGTTGATTTACTTAAACTTACTTTGCATAGAATAGCAAAGTGAATGCAAGGAATATTAAAAAAATAGTATTTTTGCTTACATATGATTGGGTGATGGAAGTCAGCAGAGCTTCACCTCATATACTAAGCTACAGGGAAACGTCCCCTGCAAAGTGAAAATTCCTTTGCGAAGTGAACATCCTATTTACCTTTAATAAATCAACCCCATTGTGTAGGTTCTCCTCTATCACCTCAGTTGGCGGCAGGTCATTACATTAAATGGTTCTTTTGGTACTCTCTATGTAATGGACCCCTGTGTTGAACCCTCATCAGTGCAATTTAAGCAACATGTTGTAATTGAGTTCCTGACAGCAGAAGGCATTGCTCCAATTAATATTAATTTTATGTATGTAAGCTGTTTATGGTTATAATTGTGTAATGTGAATGCAGGTGTCAAGGACTTGCCCTCTTCCCTTGACAGATTAACAGAGGGCATACCTCCCAAGTAATGAGTGCATCATTACTTGGGAGGTACTGTTATCATTAAAATGTAAAAAGATGAGGACATTGAGTTCTAGACATCGGAAATGAAAAAGCAAAAGTAGACTGGAACTGCAGACCAGGAGGAATGAATAGAAGGTTTTCTCAAAGGGCCCATCGTGTGTTAGTCCCAGTAAATTTGAACATTTGGCAGCATTTGTTGGTGTCCACACACTAGACCTAACAAAGTAGGGGAAAAGTTAAAGTGACACTAAACTCAGGAGTTAAATCTTCAAAATCCAGCACCCTTTTCCCAGGCATAACTTAAGACCCCTTGGTGTAAATCTTACCCACTTACCAGAAATGACAAACACCCTGCACTCCCTCAGCATTAATGCATATAAGCCTATGCACCACGCAAATTCCGAATCCCTTCTACTACCGTAAATTGACACTAAGCTCAGGACTTAAATCTTAAAAATGCATTCAAGAACCCTAATTATTAACACAAATGTAGCTTATTTGTGTATCACTGGGCTGTAGATCCTCAAATTATCTCTGAATTCACACTGACACTGTTCTTCCTTCTGGAGGGTGGCTACTTTTGTTCCCCATGGTCCCTGTGTGTGTTGTAAAGTAGCCACCACTTTAAGCTTGCTCCTGTGATGGACTAGAATCTCAATACAAATTAGTAAACTAAAGATGAGATTGTAGTCCATCATGGGAGAGAGCTTGGAGTGGTGGCTACTTTACAACACACACAGGGACCATGGGGAACAAAAGTAGCCACCCTCCAGAAGGAAGGACAGTGTCAGCATGAATTCAGAGATGATTTGAGGATCTACGGTCAAGTGATATACAGATAAGGTCCAGTACTGTTAATAATTAGGGTACTTGAATGCATTTTTAAGATTTAAGTCCTGAGCTTAGTGTCACTTTACGGTAGTAGAAGGGATTCGGAAATGTGCATGGTGCATAGGCTTATATGCATTAATGCGGAGGGAGTGCAGTGTGTTTGTAATTTCTGGTAAGTGGGTAAGATTTACACCAAGGGGTCTTAGGTTATGCCTGGGAAAAGGGTGCTGGTTCTGACTGTAAATCCTCAAGGAGTAGGTGTGTTAAATGCAAATAGGACACATACTGTATGTGTATTTGCGAGCCCCAGGATTCCTCCTGGAGCATAACACATTATTAGCACTCCAGTCACACATCAGTCACTCACTGTCTTCTAGTTTTGTTACACCATCATGACATCAAATTACTCTTTTTTAGACTTATACTGAATTCTAATAAGAATTAGAAAAAGTAATAGAAATACAATGACACATCTCATAAGGCTCTATGCAAGTTCAATCATAAATATGAACTCAGCATATGAGAATAAAAAGTGAATAGGTCTAAAGGTTTAATTTGAATTGTAAAATGGGCCTCAGGGCTGCATTCAAATGATCCATGGTTAACAGGTTTTAATGAATCCTTTCCTGCCTAGTCACAGATCACACTTTTTTGCTCATCAACAATGAGATAATAAGACATTTCTCACTTGTTTGTCTCTAGTTTTTATCAGTGGCATAATGCAGGGCACTTTCATAATCAGAAAACAACCTAATCCATAAACATAACTTTTAAAGAGTCTATACAGGACAACTCCATACAGTCTGGGATATGTAAGATTCCAGACAGCTAAATCCTACCTGCTAACCGTGAAAGAATGCTAGTCCTACTATAGAATATCTGTGCAATTTCCACATTTCAGAAGGGTTTATCCATCTCTGCAAATCGATGATTTCCTACTAAGCAGGATTATTGCGTACATTGTGCACCGATGCCTAATGACTGTGTTATAAGGTATTCAGAATTATCACAGCAAAATCCTTAAAATGTGATTTTACTTTTGTACAATGCTATGAATGTGGCAACAGAAATGTCTGTAAACCTATTAGGCTGGCTTCTAGAAGCAATACAATCCCATTATGCAAACTATATTTGTAACTAGGACAAAGGTACATTGGCTCTCCCCCTCCACCTCCATTGGCTTTGTAATGTGATGGAAAGCCTCACTGACCAATAGTCAGGTTCAGAAGGTGGGGACGAGTTGGCCACAGCATCAATGTCCTATCTGAAGTTGGTAATTCATAACACAAGACTTAAAGGACTACTAAAGTTATGTACTGACACTTTGGGTATCTGAATTAACATTTGGTTGTCTCTTTATTGCTACAGATTAAGGTTAGTTCTTCGACTGTATGCAGTTCTTGCATGACATATGCAAAATGTAATGGTAATCAAAGACTTAAACACACTCATGGTTTCAGTAGATCTGACTCTGTGGTCTCTCAGCTATGAGTGAAAGTAATTTACTGTAAATGGCAGCACAACTGCAAAACCACTTGCCCATCCAACCCCCATACTTCTGGTGATGACACTGGTATCAGTGGTCTACATATAATGGACCTGTCATCACCTTCTGCCATCACCTTCATATACTATAATTTTTACTCATAAGTCCCCTGGTGACAGTAATACAGTGAAGAGAGTAATAAAGTGAACAAAAAGTAAAATGGAAAAACACTTTAACCATGCACTTTACATGTATAGTACAGTACATGCAACATGGTAATCATCTAGTAAAAGCATATTATGTGTGGTTAAAACTGCCTGAGACCTGTCACCAGAGAAATCTTTGGATGTTTTTATTTAGAAATGTAGAAGAATGTTTCTATTAGAAAGAATGATGAAATGTCACGTCTTCTACCCCAGGAGGTATCCTGTGGTGCATCCCTGACTTTCTTGTGCTATCAATTGTCAGTTTCCCTGCAGGAAGCCCATTTGCAGATGATTCCTGTACAACATGTATTGTTATAAAGATTGTAGATACTGTTGCCTAAAACGGATGCTAGTATTTTCTTAATGCGACTGAGAAATACCTTTCTTACGTAAACATCTCTTTCCTTTCTTCCATGAGAACAGACCGGAGCAGAGCTTTAACTTGAAGTAATGTATTTAGGAAAGGACAAAGTCTGTAGAATGTGGCCCAATTGGGTTCTGAGTTTGATAGAGAACCACTGAGGTCACACCTGAGCGTGAGCGTTTTACGGGTGATTTTTGGTGCTTTTTTTTGTTATTTTTTGCAAAAAAAATTCCGACAAATTCAGGCTTGAGGGTTTTTAGCCAATGGAATGCTAGGTACTAGGTGGAGGAAATTATTGTTTTGGCTTGAAAAATGCATAAGTGGTTTAAGTGGTTTCAGGCACTCCCATGGGGCCAAAAATGCCCTTTTCTAATCCAAAAGTAGCCCATGCACCTTTCTGAGCATCAGGCATCGAGCTACAGGTGCCTGAGCTCTCATATCCAGGTACAGCAGGCACAATTTAAAAGCATCAGCTGTGGGTTGTTGAGCATTTTGGAGCTTTTAGCCATAAGCCACAAAACAGAGATGTGAATCGGGGCTTAAATAAGGGTTTGGTTTAATCACACTTGAAGGATGTACATAGAAGATACTGTATGTCTGTAAAGGTTCTGATTTATCCAGGACATGATATAGCTAGAATCACTCAATCACATTCAACTGGACTTGTTCTGTAATGTTGAAAGCCTTTTCACTACTAATCAAAGTAGCGTCCTAAGCTTTAGAGGTCAGGTCAGCAGGATTAAGGTTATCAAGTGAAGGAAGGTTATAGGATCTAAGCAGATAAGAACAGACAGAAACCAGGAGTTAAACAAGCTAGAAGACAAAGGAGAATACAGAAAGGAGAACTTGGCAATGACAGGATAACTTGGAACACCCAGAGGACAGGATGCAGAGAGCAATACCAACAAACAATCCTATTCCACTTTGCTCCCTAAGCTGCGATGTGATTGCAATTTCCGAGTCCAAGCTTCCTCCCTGAATAGCACCAGCCCTGCCCGAATCCACTGTAAGAGAAAAAAATCCCACATGCTTTACATTTCAGGGAAGCAAGGAAGAAGTTCTCTCTAAATTTTGTGCTGGTGCAGTGACTCATCAACCCGGCATTTAAAGTTCCTTGCTTTGGCATCTCATAGATGTGGAGAATGCTATACATGTGTGGGGAGGATGAGACCAAAATCTTATCAACAATTAGAAACAGCAATGATTCTATGACTGCAGGAAGCTTCTAAGTACAATGTACTTTGGACAAGTCGCTTTTTTAAAGATACAGTATATGGATATTTGATTTCTGTTCCACTGTAGCATTTCTCTTCCTATTTTTTGTGTCTGACGCCCAGCCTCAAAAGTGAATCTTAAAAATAAAAAAAAAGTAAAAGGTTAAAGGCTAAGTTTTCCTTTCTGATCAATCTGATCAGGTTTCAAGTTAACCCATATTGTGGTGTAACATGACACATGATCAGATTGCGGGCTTCCCTGCTGCTGTGTGTAACCAAACACAATGAGGCCAGAGCTACAATAGCCTCTGACCTGGTGACCATGCCTGGGGGAAGAGCGGAGGCGGTTTGCAGGCCTGGGGCAGAGCAGAGGCGGTTTGCGGACCGTGGGCGGGATGCCACGCCTGCCACGGACCTCACCGCACGTCCCTGGTTGGATCTCAGTAGACTGCACAGCGTAAAGGCAAGTAAATACATGTTTATCAAAAATGGAAATTTAGGCAAGCACAGCAAATATAATGGGTTACAATAAGATTTTGTTATTCTGCACTTGGAGATGATTTGTCTATGAATTCCTATAGCAAAGTTATACTGCAAAAGGAAAGAAAATTGATCCACAACTAGAATAGTTTTCTTTTAATAAAAAAAAAAAAAAGAAGATATTTTGTTGTAACTTGTTCACTAGGTCATCACTAGAATTTGACCAGCCTGCTAACTAGATCTTTTCCAAGGCCAGGTTCACACTATTGCAATACAGTAACAGCTGGTAGTGCATGTTGGGTTGATTGGTGCTCTCTGCTCTCATTCATTTTGAATGGCACTCCAACACACTAAGGCAATGCATCTGTGCTACACTGCACCACAATGTAAATATCGTGTGTTGCGTTTCTGCGGTTTTAGCAACACTGGAGTGCATTACCAGCCCATAGAAAATAAGGCTTGTTCAAGGCACATTAGCATGCTACGTAACATGTAATAATGTGCGTACAATACCCCATCATGTAGATGTGAATCCAGCCTTTAGGTCAAAAGTGTGTTCTATAATATTATTTTATTTAAAAAAATATTTTAAGTAGTTCATATCTACTACAGTAGTTTTTGGTGGCAATGGGCATAGCTAAGGAGTTTAATAAGAATCCTTTCCTCCTCTGCCCATGTGTATAGTTGCTGATACCTGTTGTAAGTTTGACAGCTAAGGCCCTGCTCTTTGATACATAGCTGCTCTCAGCAGCTAATACAGCTATGATTAGTAAGAAATAGGTGTCCCCTGACAACGTTTCCTAAATTGTAAACAAACACTGATATAATTGTTTCATTATGTGGCTATAAGAGGAAAAAGCAGCTGCAAATGCAGCTAATTTGTTTTTTTTACCGCAGGAGTTGGTAAGGACCTGTGCACACTAGCCTGTCCGCTAAAACACGAATGGGCTCATACATTGTGGCACCTGTCACTATTTACATTTTTCTTTTACCTTTATTGAAAGTCTACAATGTATACACTCCATTCAGGTCCCCACACAGAAGCCTAGTGCGCTGTGCTGCCATGCGGTAACTTGTGGTGGCATTCAGTGCCACTGCAGGTCACCACGTACTGCATTTTTTTCTCAGCACTCCTGTGTTGTGGTGTTAATAAGGCACATAGAAAACAGTTGTTATCAGTGTGTCCTAAGGGTGACCTGCATTGGTCGTGTGGTAAAATGCAGGTCAGAGATGAATGTGTGAACAAGCTCTTAAGGATCCCTGAAGGCTCGTTCACACCATGTGCAGTGACCTGTATTTTACCGCACCAGATCAATACAGGTCACTGCAAGGGTACATAGAAGGCAATGGTATTCTATGTGACTCATTCACACCACAATGCCGTCAACATGTGCTTTGCAGTGAGTTGTGTTAAATTGCAGCATGTATGCCTTTTACTGCAACTCAAATTAACACATGTAAACACAACACAGCAACTGAAGGAAAAAAAATAGCAATTATTGTGAACTTTCCAGTAAATCAGACTGACAAATGCTAGTCAATGGGTGAAATTAAAATGCATGCCAATAACATAAAGGCATGAAAGCCTAGCGGTGAGTTTTTATGCATAGTATAGAGTGAAACAACACCGAAAGCAGAAAAAAGTGTTTCTTTTTTGTTTGTTTTTTGCTGTTTAAATATACTTTTTCCATTTTTCTTCGTTGTGTGTAAGGTTTTTATAGTGTGACCATTAAAAAAATGATGTGCACACAAAATGTAAACAAAAAGCCATTATTTCAGACAGAAATAACTTTACCATGTTTTCTACTAGAATCATTTATTTTGTGTCATAAAAAGCAGAAAATATTGCAGAATAAAATGTCTATCTATAGTAACACTCGATATAATAAATGATTACTGGTAAACCTGGTAGAAAGATGTATTTCTTTAATGTTTTACTTAATTAATCGAAAATAAGTAAACCTTTAAATACAATACTACCAAAAGAAAGCCCTGTTTGTCCAAAAAAACAATATATGCCTAATTTCTATATTATTACATTATCGCTGAATAAATGAACCTTTACCTAAAGAGAATATGGCTCTTGAGCTGTCCTGGTTTAGGAGTGTGGTTTATTCATAATGGGAATGTAAAATATATAGCAATGTGGTGGCTTCTGTCTATGCTAATATGTAATTTCCTCACGAAAAATCTTGCTTATTATCGTATTTTTGTATTAAAGTGCAGGCTTTCAATCTATGTCCAAGACTGTATTTACCATAATGATACTTGGGTGCCAGTGCCTGGGGCAGCAGGGTTAAAGGGAGCAGCACCAAGCCCCAGAATTAACTATTTGCAAATACTTTTCTCATTGTGTTTTCCTTCTCTACCCACTATTGGACAGTTGTGGATAAATTCAGCAAGAAAACAAAAAGGTGGAATCAGGTACAGGGGGTACTGAGAGGCATAATAAGACTCACTGCAGTTCAAGGAAGATGAAACCATGTCTCTTATACTGTACATTATTTGGTGGTCACTCTATACAAGTAAAAGGTAGCTCTACATATAAAGCAGTCCACAGCCTCCAATAGCTAATTCTAGCAGTGTTTTTGCCACAATGATCACATAACACAACCTTGTTCAACAGGACATAGTCCTTCAGTAGTACCTAAGGCACTCTCTCTCTCACAAGGGAGTCCCCAACTTGACAGATTGCCACAGACCCAGGTCTCTCCTACAGGGCAATCTCCAAAAGGCCAGATACTCTCTCTCTAACAGGGTGATCTCTATCAGGTAACTCTCTCTGAGGGCAATCTCTCACATGGCAGCCTCTTTACGAGACTCTCCAACAGCCTTTCTTAAACAGGGCAGTCTTTCACACAGCTATCTCTCCAATGCCACTGTCCCACTTTCTCTCTCATGTCAGTCTCTATGTAAAAGGAGTCTCTCACATTGCAGTCTACTCTGGGACAGTCTCTCACATAGCAGTCTCTAATTTGGAAGTCTCCTACATGGCATTTTTGCTCTACTAAAAGGAATCTCTCACATGGCAGTTTCTGTCTAACAGAATGGACTCTCACATAACAGTCTCCCTGTAGCATGTCAGTCTACCTCTAACAAAGCTGTCTCTCACTTGACATTGACAACCTGTCTCTAACATTTAGTTTTTAGAAAAACAGCACTATGTTCATCAGCAAGTCAAAATGTGTAATTATGATGTGCTCACAGGAGGGGATGATTTCCCAAAGCTTGCTTTACCAATTTTAGAAGACATGATGGCTATGTGGACATAATTGTAGTCTTTCATCCTTTCTCTTGATACAAATTTAGTTATTACAGTTTAGGGATGAGCTTCGGGTTGGGGTTGAACGTGAGTTTGACCCAAACCCAGCCTGTTTGCAGTTCAGTGAACAGGCAAACAAAGCAGTTGACCAGTTTGCCCGCCCAAACCTCCAGCTGATATAGTCAGAAGTCAGTCCCTACCATCTCTAAATGACAGATCCCCGCCGGCTTTTGTTTGAAATTGCAAACAAACCAGCAGGGATCCTGGGTGTTGTCATTAACCAAATATGGTCATGACCATATTTAGTCACTGACATCACCCAGGATTCCCGGCACTGTTGTTTACAGTCCAGCAACACAGAGGGTCTGTCATGTGTCACTGGAGCAGTGGAGGGGGAAGATCATTGGGCGTGGTGAGTTAACTTCATGCATCGGTCATCATGAGTGACATCGATCTACATCGCTGGACAACATGATTAATGTTGAATTTACATCATGGGGCATTTGTTTGTTTTTTCTACGTGTGGGTGTTTTAATTCACTAGAATAGTTGTTAGTGGATGAATAACATGGAATACTATATACCCCATACTCATTCACATGGGTGGTGCTGCATTCCTTTCTGTTTACAAACACAAGCACTGTATGACCTTCACATGTGAGGTTTCACACTCTGATAAGCTGCATTGTTTGCTTATTTCCCAGAAATATTTAAAGGTGGAAGCGTATAAACCAAGGTGGAGGAAAATCCATAGATGTACTGGAACTTATATTCTTTGATGGGGACACTTTGAAATGCCCTATATCCCAGCCAAACATGGGACCCTCCTTGACTTGGTGGATAACTTTCCTCTCTGTACGAGTGTGGTAAAGCCTTTTCGCAATGTATGTGTATGGTGACAGAATAGTGAATGTTCCACTCTGCACCTGATAAATTATGAATTGCAAACTAATTTCCATTCTAGCTGGTTGGACTATGTGCTACAGGCATAAACCATAAACTCATATACACCTCATATACACTGTAATGTTCCCTATTATAACCTATTTCTCTATCCCAGTGTTGAATTAAATATTGCAGTCCAGAGTCCAGTGCGTTCCTAAGTGCAGAGACCAGTGCGTTGCTAAGTGCGGTGTCCAATGCATTGCTAAGTGCAGGGTCCAGTGCATTGCAGAGTTCAATTCATATACTATTCTGCATTGCTGTATAATGTATTGCTGGGATTTGTAGTCCCTCTACAGCTGGTGCCATTCTGCATTAGAGTGTAAGCTCCTCTGTACAGAAACTTATGTGACTGGCTCAGTGTTCTCTGGTATATGTCAGAGCTATATAAATGTATAATAATAGTTTGTGACTGTGCGGGGGCATTGGAGTGTAAGCTCCTCTGTCCAGAGAATAATGTGACTGGCTCAGTGTTCTCTGTACAGCACTGCAGTATGTGTCAGAGATATATAAATGTATAATAATAATAATAGTGTGTGACTGTGGGGGGACATTAGAGTGTAAGCTCCTTTTGGTGCAGAGACTGCCCGAGGGGTTGGGGGTCCATTGCACCAGGGCCCTTTGTTCCTTAAGTCTGCAACTGTTTCCTTCTGATACCCCGGCACTTGCTACTGTGAGGGATCCTGGGTTGCATTTTTAATGCAATTGGACAACAAAGTACCTCTATATCATTCTGATACCTCTAATGTTCTCCTGATGATAGGACAGAGTCATCCTCACCCCACTGAGCTACCAGCAATTGCTCCAGAAATGTGCACTGGTTCTGTTTTGAAAACAGTATATGTGTACAGTAGAGACCAATACAATAAATGCAAATCATATTTCTCTAGGTGGTCAGTGGTACTCCGAGTCAAGCATTAGGAGGTTATTTTTAACAGTTATTGTATGTTGAGATGTTTCACACTTCATGTGTTTTTAAATATACTGTAGAACACTATTCGATGTTTTAATGTAACCATAATAAATATGACTTTTTATATAATTTCATGTGTTCTTGTACTGCAGTCTACAGCAATGTTCCAATCTTTCTTTTGGTTTTTGGATAAAGGAAAGTAACTGAAAAGAGCTCTACAGAGCCAAGCTACAAATGTATTCCTTGATCCTGTAACTAATGGATAAACAGTCTATCATGGATGGATTTGGACCCATCTGCTCCACATACACGGATATCTGCCTAGATGGACTGATTTCTATTCCAAAGGTAGCAGCTGGCAGCCCTCTAATCTCTCACTAGAGGGTCTGGCAAAGTCCTCTTGGATACATCCTGATTATAAAGGACTCACAAATTGTAAATCTTGTCATCCATTCTTTATTTACATAATCCATGCCATCCAACTGCTATAATTCACAACCATGTTTGGATTAAACAACAATCTATTTTGTTAACGATAAAGCAAAAAAAATAAGTTCCCACTCTAGCAAATCAAGGTATTTTTGCAGACCGAGGAAAGGAAGAAGGCATAACGTTAGATAGATACATCTTAGGACACTGTACAATAGCATATTAGAAAACAGTTAAAATAAAATAGTAGCAGTCATTAGTCGTGGATAAGAAGAAAAAGAATGTAAAAAAAAGATTATAGGGTAAGATACATAGGTAATTAAAATCATTCATGTAGTTTAGTTCCTAGGAGCTCTTTTCAGGTACAGCATTTTTGTAAGTGCCAATTAAGGATGAAAGGAGTAATTTTGTTAAAATTGATTTTGTCACAAGACTGATTTTGCCCATGGCAACATTTTTGGGAAACTCTAATTTTCACTCACTGAGCTCCATGCAAATGCTAATTATGGATGAGAGGAAAGATTCTGGCAAAACTGATTGTTACAAATTTACTGATTTCACCTTGCTACTTGAAAGAAATATCTTTTCTTTTTCTTATTTGTTTAGCGGGATCATTTATTTAGAGAGTGTGTTTTTTTGTTTAGGGGAGTTAACTTGATGTGATTTAATGTTCTTTGGTTTTTTTCCCCCTTTATTTCAATGTATTTAATGATTTCTGTACTCTCACTTTAAATTTCATATTTACATTTTTGTTCCCTGCAGGGATTTTTTTGTTAAGTAAAATAATGTGTCTAATGAGGGGCTGTTTTTGGCACAAGATAGTTGATAGAAGCTTCTTTGCCTGCCAGGAGCCATTTAAACCCCATCGCACACTTAAAACCATCTTGATTTCAACTTTTACATTTGATTAATTTTACCAAAATATCTCTTAAATTTCAAATTTTCACCACATTGATAGCTAGGGATTGAAAACTTTCCAGTTTGCTCATCCCTAGCTACAAAACCCTTGTTAATACTGGCAAGAATCTTTCACTGCTTGCTCTTATTGACCCATATATGTTTATCCATGTTCTTATACAGTATATTGAAAATTTGTAATTCTACCTTTTTACGTTAAATCCATTATGCAACCATGTCCCAACAACAAAACTTTAAAACCAATGTATACCTGTAGAAGAAGACATAACATACCTTTCCTACTGCCTACAAAGCTGAACTCCTTTTAAATACTGAGAAATGTTCTGTAAAAGGCCACAATTAAAAGGAACTCTTCAGTGAGTGTTAATTAGCTGTAAGGTCCCCATTTGTCCCTGTTTAGCAGGGACAGTCATCATTTTGAGAGATCTGTCCAAGGGAAACAAACAACGCTAGCTGTATCTCTGGGACCAGTGACTGCAGCTTAGTGAAATAGAGAAACCCACTCCTCTGTTGCTTTTGTTTCTTTGCAGCTCCACTGGGGACATTGCTGGGAACCTTAGGGTAGAGCATACCACACAGCAACCTCCATTCCTTTAGCTTGGGGCTCCTGTAATTTGCAGTAGGGGGCGAGGCTTTGTGCTTAGCACTCAGCTGTTGCCAGGGAGACCTGTCATATGATGTAGAAGCAGCTCCTGAGCACAGAGGCCTGATGTCAGACAGATAAAGATGGTGGCTCAGTGCAGGGATCTCTGTCCACTGTAGAGGCCGGCTCCCAACTCTGAACTCTGCATTACTAATTAATGACCTCTGAACTCTGTGTTACAAACTCCTGACCCCTACACTCTATTTTACTTACTACTGAACAATGCATTTTGCATTACTTACTACTGACCTATAAACTCTGCTGCTTTATATACTTAGGGTTAGTTCACCTTTGCAATAAAAATAACTTAGCAGTCAAGGGTGCCCCATACATTTAAAAACAATGTACAGCTTTAGGTAATTCAATTCAGTTGCAATACCTGTAGGCCTATTGCAGTTTACCCACAGCCTAGCTGAAAAACTACTATTAGGAGCGATCAGGGCCATCCTCTGCCTGTGGTCTGGGACATGACCTGTTGGGTGTGCCCCCAGCACCACTGGAATTAATGCTTTCCATATTTTAAGACCTGAGACTGGAAATTGAATATGTAGTCAAGTCAACTGTTTAAAGTGTATCCATACCCAAATCCTATCAGGTTTTACTGCTTTCCAGGGCACAGTTACAGACATTTCCCCTTACTTTCTGTTCTGGGGACAACATTTTTACCAGACAGGAAGTGAGGGAAAATCTGCAATAGGGAAATAGACAACAATTAAAAAGGGGAAGCCTCTCTAAAGGAGCCTCCTGACAGGAGTTCTTAACCTTCCCCACTCTATTCAAGACTAAAAAAAAAACGTTTTGGCTAGAAGTCCATTTTAAAGCAGGCCTTTACCCCCTTTCACTAAAAGAATCACATCAGCATGCAACTCTGCATGCTGATATGAAATCTCTTACATTCATTAAACAAAAATGTTTTGCTTTTACTAACAATTACTGTTTTTCCACTGAGGCACTGGTGATGTAGCCCTGGCCTCACAGATGCATCGTGGGAAGGCTACATCACCAGTGCCTTCCTCGGAATTCTAATCTGTAAACTGCAAAATCTCTCAAGATCTCAGTCGAAAGGGATTTTCTTCCCATAAGATGATGTGCATGGCCACATGTTCCAGGAGGCAGACCCAGAGTTCCAGGATGTAAAGGGAGAGGGATTCACCTGCCCTTAGTGAAAATGGCAAGAGTGGGGAGGAAAAGAAACATAATGTATGCAAAGCATAAAAGCCTGCAATAATCTATAATTATATGTTGTAGGTTGCCATTCTTTAACATTTCTAAAGGTGCCTTTGTTGTAGTTTAAATAAGGGTAACGTTCCTCAAGCTATCTGTCCATATCTGTCATGCAAGGACATAATAACACACTGCACACTGGCAGCAAACAACAAGATGGTAACTACTCTGATTAATTAAAGGAAAAGGGAAATAAAGTTAAAATTCTTTAGGATCACAGGTGGGTCCTTCAGAAGATTTATCAGAGTAGTTACAACTGTGTTAGTTTCTGCCGCTTTGTAGTGTGCTAAAACATCCTTGCAAAGTGTGTATACAAATAGTGTAAACGGTTGCCTTGACTATGTATTCCATTTCCAGTCTCCCCGTCATAAATGTTTTATTTTGTACTTTTGCTATCAGATGTGTGTGCAACCTGATGAATGGCTGAACTAAGCCTGAAACGGACCCTGCTTGATGCACCTGCTGTTACCTGTGGACTGATTTGAATGAACGAATATTGGACTGCTGCAACCCTGGACTGTTTACGAATACATGACATGCCAATATAAAATAAATCACTACCCATAAAATGGTTTAATTAATAATACTTAAAGTTATAAAAACCCTCATATAATCATACAATATAACATAATTGCGTATAGCAAAGAATGAATTGTTGATCTAGACTCAAACCTGGCATTGTTGGTGTGTTAGGCTAGCAGCTTAGAACTTTGATGAAGCATTGTTAATAGCCATAATACTTACTCTCTGACCTTTTCTTTTTCAGCTGTAGCATAACTTGTTGGCTGTGAGGTAATATCCAATATCATTGTTCTCCTGTATTCAATAAAGCAGAGGGCCGTATCCATTGTGTGCCCATTGCCATCTTGAATGGAAAGAGTCACATGCAAGGGGTATGGAGGGCTGGTGGTGGTTACATATGAGAGGGTTGCCCACTGGAGGAGACTGCTGGTGATTAAGTGTGATGAGGCTGGGAGTGTCTGAGTAGAAAGGGGTGCCACTGCTCACTATGAAAGGCTGGTGGTGGTCAAGTATTACGAAGCTGGTGGTGTCCATAAGAAGGGTTTACAATAGGAGGGCTTGTGGTGGCTGAAATTGAGTGACTTCACCTTAAGGGGGCTTGTAAACGACAAGTTGGAAGATCCTACACTTGCAGTGCAGACTCAAACCCCAAATCCCAAGAAATGCTTAAACTAGGGACCATCTCCTGCTTTTATTTAACCATCTATGGCCAGTTTATAAGCACAAGGAGTTGTACTATCCTTGGAGTTTTGGAAGCTGAACCCTCTTTAAAATGATGGCTGCTGCTGGGTTGGATGAGGGCACAAAAGAAAGAGTTGCTTCCCTTTTTTTCCTGCTGCTGCATAAGAATGTAACTGTGGATGCCGTTCACATAGCACTATTGGCACTAGATGGTGCCAAGAAGCATATTACCTATGTTCCTCAGCATCATCTAGTGCCACTAATACCGTACAAACACCATCCACCCAGCATATAGTAAAGAGTGTTAAATTGTACTCATCCTTATACTCGGCAAATTACCCTCCTCTTTTCACTAAACTTAGAAACCTGCTGGGGATCTGGCATGCCTACCCCATCTCGTGGCTGGGCAGAATTGCGGCGGTCAAAACGACCCTGCTACCTAAGCTATTATACCCGTTCCGGGCCCTCCCGGCACCAATACCTTCATATCAATTCAGGGCGTTTCAGAAGCGGATTTCTGCCTTTATATGGTCGCACAAAAAACCAAGGATTCCACAAAAAACTATGTATCAGACCAGATCCACCGGTGGGCTGGGAGTGCCAGATCTCCAGAAATATGACATCGCAGCTCAATTAGCAACAGTGACTAAGTACCATGCCACAGATGAAATCCCGTTATGGGTGTCGATCGAGGCTTTGGCGTCTGGGATAACTCTAAATACTCTAGCGGCTTTCTGTCCCCCCATCTGCCCATGCTCTCCTTCCTTCATCATTCGACCTTTCCGACCAGCATATGATTCCACACCCGTCTTTCATAAATGGAAAGAAAAGGGAATTACCCGCCTCTATCTTACACTCATTTGTTCTGTTTTCCTATTTTTTTTTTTACATTGTACTCATTCTTGCTGCCTGGACCCAGGAAGACCAAGTCCACTCATGCTCTGGACGCAGCTTGAGCGCACGTTGTTATACTATATGACTGAAATATGCTCACTTAAATTTTATAAGCGGAAAAACCCCTGTTTGTACAACTTTTATGTGTGGACACTCTATGTTGGAGTGTTCGTGCAGTTTGTAACTGAATTTATATGTGTGGAAAAAACAATAAAAATCTTTTGAAACTAAAAAAAAAGAGTGTTAAATTGGCCCCTTGGTGTGGAGCACAATCCACTATATTCCAATCTGGGCAAATCAGTTTGAGCAGTACTAATAAACAGCAACCGTGCATTAAACTTTGTAGAGAATTTAAATGAGACAGATTTTTGCAGACATGCATCATTTGTCCAGCGGAGCCAGAACTTTTACATACAACTTTAATTACATTTATTGCAATTATATGCACTAATAATTGTATTTATGGGCTCATTGAGAAGGAAAGAATGTCATATTACAACCTTTTATTTATGTTTTCAACTGTTATACTAGAATATGTTCCCTGATTACTAGTTGACCTTTAAATACACATGGTTTGTTTCTATGTAAATTAATCTGATTTATTACCATGCCATGTGTTAATTAAGCCTAAAATTTACAATGCATCTGCTGGTTTATTCTCCATTTCCTTTCTTATTTTTTCTCCGTCTCCTTACTATGATGGAGTCAAACAATGTGGCAATTGCAGTAAGCCGTAGCATCTATTGGTATTCTTATTTTTACAGATCTGAGGTCAATAAGCTGAAATATGTTTGCTTTTTACGGATTGCTCCACTTTGAACCTCATAATAGTATTTGATTATTTCTCAAAATTGTTCCACAACTGTCTTCAGTGTAACTGGAAAAAAACAGGCTTCCTACCCAGACAGTTGATTTTATAAGCTGAATTCAGCATTTGGAGCATGTGTTATTCAAATGACTTTAAGCTTAAGCAGCAAGGCAATTAGCCTAATTTGCAGCTTTATGAGGTTAGCTGTGAATAGAGTTTTTGTTCTAGTGTCAGAAAACCCTTCATTTTAGTTGTTGCGGAGAAATGGCACAGCTGGTAGCAATGGAGTGATTAGAACATTCGCATGAACCGACAAAGGCAAAACAAATCTGTGGGCAAAGTTACATGGGATTGTGTCATGCAGCAATTTTTAGTTCCTTTGTGTAACATGGGCAGGATTTATGCTGTGAGGAGTCTACTCCAAAGGAGACTTCAACTGAAGCAACTTTAATAGTGTGTGGATTTAGTGTACATTCAGTCGCCAGCCTTTATGCCTTCAGCGTCAGACGCACAGGGGAGCACACCTCATAGTGGTCTACCCACGCTAATTTCCCAGGTAACCACAGGTTTTATACTTAGTCTTACAAAAGCACCTCTGAAACCTGCAAAACAGTTGCTGCCACCGTTCCCAAACAGAGAAGTATCGCACACCTCTGCACACTTGATTACCTTTCTTTCTCTGTCCTGTGCACTTTGATGCCCCCAACTCATCTACAGGTTCCAGGCTCCATTCTTTGAGCCATACATCACCAATCATTCAGTTATAGACACCCACATCTACAGGACAACCCTCACATCATGTCACCACCCAACCACCACTAATGGACCTTTCACTTCATTATACCCCTTTACTTTTTGGCAAAAGACCCGAATACCAAAAAAAGAGTGGAAACACCTGCAGTGCATTTACTTGACCAATAATGCTATAAGCACAGAACTTAGTCGACTCACAAAGTTGAAAGGGATGCCATTTCTGTAAGTCCTCTTCACATAATTTTGCTGGGTCAGGAAGGCTGATCCTCCCTCTATGGGCCAACAGTCCTTCTTGGTCAATAAATCACTTCAACATTTTTTAAAAGGTTGCAGCAATGTTGTCGTTCCTTCAGACAAGGGATGCACCAATACAATTTTTTCCGGAGTACAAATACTAATACTTTTCCTTAAGTACTCAATTATACCAATTACCAATAACTTTTTTTAGTGTCATGTGACAGTTTTTCTAAATAATACAGACTAATGATTTTAGGATAGTGATGGAGTGCCAGGTCCCTGGTCGTAGCTGCGACTACTGTGATCTTGGTAGTTCTGCCACTGACTCCAAGCTGTAGAGGGACTACACATCTCAGCAATACATTATATAGCAATGCAAAATACCACCAGCTATAGATGTGTACAAATCTCAGCAATACATTATACAGCAATGGAGAATAATACCATTAGCCATAGAGGAATACACATCCCAGCAATACACCATACAGCAATGCAGAATAATACAATTATTCTGCATTGCTGTATAATGTATTGCTGGGATGTGTAGTCCTCTATATGTGATGGTATTAATGGTATTATTATAACACCATTAGCTACGGAGGACTACAAATCTAAGCAATACATTATACAGAAATGCAGAATAATAGTATATGAATTTTCTACATACTATGTGGTGGGGGAGACGTGTGGGCTGGCACTGTAAATAGGGGCCGCATGGTTCCCAAGAAGGCTGCCATGAGATCCCAGAAAGCACGGGACCTTAGGTAGCTGAATCAAATAAAAAATTTAAAGCGCCAGTATCAGTTTTAAGTAGCGGGGCATTTTCACGAGTAGGCACCACTACTGATACTGGTAACGGTATCGGTGCATCCCTACTTCAGACAGTGCGGCAAGGTTGCAGCCAAGGTCCCCGATACAGGAATCCCATATTCTGGGGATACTCCAAATAGATTTCATAGAAATCTGTGGACCCACTTTTACAATGTTTTTTTTAATTGTGTCCATTACAGTCTTTGAAACCTATGGGCCTTTCCATTCGTTTTTTTGATAGTTTTACTATGCCTAGTTTACAATATCTGCTACACTTTAGTTCCAGAGTTTCTGTTCTCTGTGAACTGACAAAGGCAGAAGGAAGTAGACAAATATATATATATAAGATCTGCAGAGCCTTGAGCAGGAGCAGAATGTTGACGGTGAAGCGAAAATACAGATCCATCACTACTTCTCCATCAAGTTTCTCCTAGTCCAGTGCCATCTCACTAATAGCATGGTATGTTTTATCAGTGTGTAGATATAAAAATTACATAGCTTAATCAAAAGTAGAAAAAATGAGAGTTAAATGTAGAAGAGAATAGAAAAAACCTTGTAACAAAATTGGAAGAGCTTGTTCAAGGGAAAAGATTGTATAAACTGTAAATAGAACTGTGAACTGATAACCAGGCATGTTTGTCAGTGCACTAGTAATGTAATAGTATACAGGGCATGCAGAATCTAGCTCTACCCTTCCAGTAATAGGGACCTGTAGCTTTGCAATCAGCAATACTCATATTCTCTGCTGTTTGTAGTGGGGTGTTGGATCCCTGCACAGAGACCACCGCTTCCACACACATGGGAAGGGATCTTTTTTGCAGAAGGGGACAGACTTCTCTACTCCGGCTGTGGCCGCTTTATAAAGAAAATGAACGGTAAAACTTTGATCACCTGTGTTTTGACGAACGTCAAATGTCTCATGCTGATTTAAACTGAAAGATCAGTTGGATTTTAACATTGGAGATACTGTATATTCCTGAGAAGCTTTCAATCAAAAATTTCCAGTTAGATTCATACTGTTGCGATGCATTGCACGCTATCATGCTTTATGTTGTGCAATAATGTGTGTTGCAGTAGGCTTGCAAAGCACCACAACGGACCTTTTAAAGGAGAAGTATTGGGAGAGTAAAATGTACATACTAAAATGCAGTATGAGCCAGCATTTCACACTGCAGCGGTCACAAATCGGCTCTATAGATCAAGAACTGAGAAATCACTGCTGAAATGCTGATCGCTCAGTTCACAGTTTCTACCTGCATGGAGCCGTGACTGTCAGTCATCGCTCCCCACAGAGATTCCCCTATCTGTTCCTTCAGCGCTCATTGAAGGGACAAACAGGGGAGGGGGCGGGCACAGCTGGCTCTAGAGTGTCAATCAGGCAGTGTGGTGGGTCCTAACAATATCATTGGAATCTTTCCTGGCTCAGCCCACTATATGCTGAGTTTGGGTCACAGGAGGACAACAGTAAATGTCCTCCTGTGACCCAAAGGAGAACTAAAGCCCAAAAAAGGTTTGGCTATAGTTCTCTTTTAACACACTTTTTCCTTTTTCACATCTGTGATTTATAGTTTACTAAAACATAGGTGTTACTGACTAGTCTGTACTTTTCAATGCACAGTGGTTTATGCGCTACCATGCCTTGGGGTAACACATGCTTTTCACTGCACCTTACCCCAATGCAAACATGTCATGCATAAAGCCTTTACATATTTTTAAATAATGTAAAGACAGCTAAGCATCTGCAGAATTAATACATTGTCAGAGGTCTAAATTAGTCCCAGGCTCAATTGATTTCTTGTCACCTCACTTCAAATCAGGCCCATTGTATGACATTCCCTCTCTGTAAGCAGCCACTTTTAATATTTTTAGGTTTGTTTTTCTGGTGAGCATATAAGGTTATTTTTAGCCTGTTACCCTGCTCATAGTTCCACTGTGCTGTGACCAAGAACTGAAACACTTGAATCCTTCAATTACTTGAAATGAGCGCTTTTGTGGTTTTGTTGCATTTTTATTCTATGTCTTAAATACATCTACAGGCTCCAGTTTTGTATTATGTGCCAAAAGGATAAAAATAGCCCTTATTTATACATATGGCGCCATGTCTGTTCTCTGAAAAAGGAACACAGCTGTGTGCTGTTATTTAAGCTTTTTACAACACAGAATAAGCCGGTATTTAAAGAAATCAAATACTGCAATTGTGGTGAATCTGAAAGAGAAAGACTTGATCTCCTCAGGGTATTATACAGCTTAGTATAGTGGTTTTGCTTGATGTGTTCTCTCTAGGTTATACAAATATTTTAGAAAGATAAATAAGATATTTTGGGAGAAAGCGTGGCCTAAAACAACATTTTTAAAACCGTAGATTTTCGTACTTCACTCATAGACATGCTTCCCAGCTCTAAATAATGCTATGTAGTAAATTGAGCATACTGTATGTTTGTGAAGGTTCTCATTTATTCAGGCAGTGGCGGACCTAAGGAACAAAGGGCCTTGGTGCAAGATTTTTTTTTTGGGCCCCCCCAAAAAAACAACACAAAACACAGCGCTCTCCTCCCGCAGCGCTCGGCCGGCTGTCACTTTCTCTCCTCCGCGCTGGGACACAGAGCAGCGCCCAGCGGGGAGGAAAGAAAGCACGGATGTGCTGCTGTATCAGCAGAAAAATTGCACTTTTGGCATTTAGCAAAAAGTGCCATTTCCGGCCGATATCTTTTACAGCAATGCAGAATGGCACAGGCTATAGAGGACTACACACCCCAACAATACTTTATATAACAATAGTATTTCTGTATAAAGTACTGCTGAGATTTGTAGTCCTCTATAGAGGGTCCCATTGTGCATTGCTGCAACAGTACTTTATACAACATTAGGCTACAAATAATTATTATTTTAATGAATTATTTACCCCCCTTACCTCTTCTGGCCGGTCTTCTGTCTTCATCTGTTTCCTATGTGTTTTCTGTTTGCTGGGTCCTCACTGCCGTCCGAGGCCCCATGATGTGCCTGCAGTGCTGTCATCAGTGCCTCCTTGTTCTGCGGCTCCCTCCTCACAATTGGATTGTGGGCATTCAAAAGATGAACTCTGGGTATTATTATTGTTAGGCCTTACACTGGGGCTACCCAGGGCCGGATTTGCTTTCTCTGCTGCCCCAAGGCCAGGTTCCTCAATGCGCCCCCTACCCGCCACCCCCCTCGCCCATGGAGAATGGCAGACCTGCAGGCTGCATACAATGTTGCAGAGACCACTTGTACAAAACAAGCGGTGGCTTCCCCGCTGTACATTTAGCTGTACATTTAGCTCTGCTTGCCCAAAGCAGGGCTAAATGTAGAAAACTATCCGCCCGTTGCTTGGAACTGCATGTCCCGGGCATCGGCAAGTAGGAATTCAACACCCCTGCTGCCCCTCTACTGCCTGCTGCCCCAAGGCCGGGCCTTGGTTGGCCTTATGGGAAATCCGGCCCTGGGGCTACCCCCTCACTGCAAGATATAAGTGGTGATTTTTGATTCTAGGGACAAAAGTAACAAAGATATACTCACTTAAACCTCAGAGCCGGCTGGCCACTGGAGTAGAAGGGAAACGGGGTGGCAGGGATCGATCTAACAGCCAGCTGGCTCCAAGGTTCAGGTGAGTATAACTTTTTTATTTTCACCCCTAGACAAAAAGGATCACTTAACCCTTGCAGTGCGGGGGTAGCCCCAGTGCAAGGGTTAAGAATAATTATGCCCAGAATTCTCTCACTTGTTTTCTACATACAATTCAGTTTTAACATCTCTAGCCTGCTGAATTTGAAAACAATTCGCACCTTTATGCCATGTAGTTCAAACAAATAACACTTATCCCTGACTTCATGGCACCATGGTGAAGGGATTATGCAAGTAGAACAGGGTGGTTCATCTAGGATAATTAACGTCTGCCTTGACGCATTCCATGTTGATTGGATAAAAATAATCAAGTTACCATTTGGCTAGGTATGTTCCTGACACTGATTAGAATTGAAAAAGCTGCTTGGCTGCGCAGTGAAAAGTCCTGAACATTATAGAACAGGTCCAGTTAAATGTGACTGAGCATAGCTTTGACCAGATATAAAGATTGAGGTTACCAACCGAAACTGAAATTCACACAGGAGAAAAACCTACCTACACCTGTTTTTTCCTCCAACCATTGCTGGTCTCTCCTCTGCAAATGATCCCTTTACTGCCAGCAAATTGCATTATGGAAACACTACTTACCCATTAACTGTCTTTCCAGCCTACACTTTGCCTAAGCCCTGGTTCACACCTAGGTATTTTCGAGTAGTTTGAAAAGTGCTTTTAACTGCCCAACATAAGAAATCCCATGATGTTCAATAGCCCCGGTTCACACCTGAGCAGAAAAACGCCTAGTAGGAAAATGCCAGACGCCTGAAAAGATACAGGAGCTTCTTTGGGCAGTTAAAAGCACTTTTCCTCCCCATAGACTTCACTGGAAATGCCCAAAAATGCACAACAGAAGCATGTTGCACATTTTCGTGAGCATTTGTGCACGTTTATACGCACGTTCTTCCATTGCCCACAATGGTTTATGAACTGCCAATCAAAAAGCGTGTCTTCATGTACGTGCGTTAAACCGTGCATACAAATATGTACAACGCGCATAGACACGCAAATAACCGCATGCTGCTAACGCGCTTACAAACATGCCAAAACGGTGCCGCTTAGGTGTGAACCAGGGCCAAAGCCCAGCTCCATCACCTGATACTGAACACAGTTCACTGATGCCTCCTCTCCTATCAATTAGAGATGAGCGGTTAATTTAGAAATTGCTCGCACTTTTGTGAGGTTCAGACTAAAAACATTCTTGCATATGAATTGGTAAAACAGCAGAATAAATGATTGTGATATTTTAAAAGGGGAAGTGTATTTGTGTGGCATGCTATCTATGATTTCTTTTAATTTTCACAACATTCTACACCTATTTTGTACTTGGACTACAAAAGAGTAAGGAATGGGGATTATTAAAATTGGGAGAACAGTGGCCGTGCCAATTGTTCAAGGAGGACACTATGGCAGTGGCTACGTATAAGCGAATAGTGGTGGCGGTAGTGTTGGTGACCTACTAAACAGAAACTTCAGACATTTTAAGCGGTGACACAAAACAGACTCTGAGAGGATGGCACCAATGCAGCAGATGGAGTTTACTGAGTTGTTAGAAAACAAAGCTGTTAGTTTAAACGTACAGTATATGTGGATTTATTGTGTTGCCTGCAACTGGTGTTCTAAACAGGTAGTGAGGAAATGTATGAAATGGTGGGAATAAGATCCTGAAGACTCATTAAACAGTACCCAAACTGCACAATACAAGACGCCCACTGCCAATGGAAAAGAATGGCAGTTAAATATTAGGAAGACAATGTAATGCTTTTATAACTTTCATATATTTAGGTATGCACAAAGTGATAGCTCTCTCAATTACATACACTTCGTCTTTTTTTTTAGAACTTATGACATCACGTGATTGCTGAAAAAAAGGTACGTATACAGAAGTGATCCAAGGAGGAAGAACAAACACCAGGGGAGGGATTCGTAGCCCAAATTTGGGCTTTAAAATCAGCTTTTCTGCCAAGATATAAAAATGATGCACAACACTTTTTCAAATAATAGTGAAATTCTGTTTACTACCTTAGCACTGGAATCAGCTTTATGCTAATTATGTTTTGGCTGTCTATTTAATTTGCTTATACATTTTGAAAGGTGAAGAAAACAATGAGGAGAATTTATCAAAACTGGAGAAGACAAAATCTGGAGCAGCTGTGCATGGCAACCAATCAGCTTCTCGCTCTCATTTTCAAATCTTAACTAACCAAACTGCTCCAGATTTTGTCTGCTCCAGTTTTCATAAATTCTCCCCAATGTCTATATGTTTTTCTGAAGGATTTTTTAACCTAGAGCATCAAACCTGGATGTATTCCTTTCTCTTAATTCAATGTTTTATTCTCTTGCATCCTACTTGTTGTGGAGATTAGGGTGATTGAAACTGAAAGTTTTCACTTTGCCGAGCTTTTGATGGATTACAAGCACCTTGCATGAGAGGGTACTTGTAAGCTATGAGTAAAGGAAACTCCCTACACTGTCCCAAAGTTCCAAAGGATGAAAGGGCGATGCAATCCCCTTTAGGCAAAGAGCTGCCGGTGGCAGCAAAGTTGCAGTGACAGAAAACAATACATGTTCTCCCTGTGCTTGGATGGGTTTTCTCCAGGTAATCCGGTTTCCTCCCGCACTGCAAAGACATGCTGGTAGGTTAATTGGTTCCAGTCTAAATTGGCCCTGTATGTGTGCAAAGGGGACCTTAGACTGCAAGCTCCTTGAGGGCAGGGACTGATGTGAATATGCAGTATGTTAAGTACTTGTGTAATTGTCCATGCTATATACATACCTGTAATAAATAAAAGAGTGGCCAAAGGCCTCTCACCACACCAATGCTGTGTAGATGTTGCCCCATGTGTTTCAACAGCGTGGGAAAAGGCAGATTTTTCCTCCCCATATAACTCTCAGTTGCTCACATGTCCCTGGGAGCCAGACAAGATGTAACCCATAATGCTCTGGGCTTCCTCTCTCAAGGCTGTTCCTGTGTGTTGTGCCCACATGCGACCACAAGAATGCCGGGCCGAACAGCTCCCATGGTTTAAAAGGGCCGCCAGCCATGACTTCAACTGTGTCAGCTGAGATTTAGAACACCATCACTACAGGTTTTCCAGATAAAACTGACTTGAAATTGTATAACAATTGACAGCAGGAAAAGACAGTCTGCAGCACCACCCCAGAAAAATCAGGCTGCACAGTTTCCATTGGAAAGAAAGTCTATCCTACTGGCAGCTGGCCAAGAGTCAGAAAATGATCACTACCGGGACAGACTGGGATAGACGGGCACAGGTAGCAGCAGCATTTCTAAATAAAAAGGCCCTAACTGGATCAATTAGAATACAATTGTTACATTATTTTCATCAGGCAGACAGAATGGGACAAACCACAGCACCTCCACATTAAAAAACCTGCGCTGCTCCAAATACAAATCAATTTCCCAAATTTCTAGCAGACACAATGGCAGCAGCATTTGAAAGATGACACATTTTCCCCGGTGCCATTTCAGTAAAAAAAGTCTAGATAATTTGCAAAGGTGGTACTGGGGGTAATTATTACCAACCCCACTAGTTGCATAACAGTAAAATTGTAAAAATAATTTCCAACATGCAAACTGAAAAGAATTAGATACCTATGAGTGCAGCTATGTCCCCATTGGATTAATCTAAAAAAAGGTATAGATAATCTTTAGCACAAAGATAGGAAGACAGCGGGCAGTGACGGCACTAGGAGGCAAAGACCCTCACGGGTTCTAATGTAACATATATTCTAAGCAATTTATAGCAGTGAGAAAGAATGGTAGTTAAGAGCATCAACAAAAGAAGATGACCAGTCCCCCACTGGTTAACCACTTGAAGACCAGGGTGTTAAACCCCCTTCCTGTCCGGGCCATTTTTCAGTATTCAGTGCTGAGGTACTTTGACTGACATTTATTCTGTCATGCAACGCCGTACCTAAATGAATGTTATAAAAAAAATTGGAGACAGATAGAGCTTTATTTTGGTGGCAATTAATCACCACTGGGTTTTTTTATGTTTTACTATATATAATATATATTGCCATTTCAACAAAATGAATTGAATGTACTGAAGATTGTGAAATTAGGGAACTTTGAGACAATAAGATTGCTTTAAAGGATTTCCATGGCTCCCGTGTGTCTTTTGTTTATGCTTTGAGTGTATTGGGTGTAGTTTGCTGTTTGGTGTTTGAGACAATAGGTGTGAAAATAGTACCTTGAAAAACGAGACAGTAGATGGTGAGGTGTTTTGTGTGTATTTTACTTTAATTCAATACTTCCTTACATATAACAATGAAATACACATCTGGGGGTCTAAGCCGGCTAGAATACGACACTCCATTCTCCGTTTACCTAAGACGTCCGGAGGCCTGGCAGTCCCCGACGTCTATTTTTACTATGTAGCCGCTCATCTCGCACGGGTCCTTGACTGGTGTCGTCACGCTGACCTGAAACCCTGGATTGCCCTAGAACAAAGCTCTTCTCCCATTCCCCTTCACACTCTCCCCTGGTGTCCTCACATACCCACTTCGGCCCGGACACACCCGACGATTGGTCAGTCGTGGAAGATAGCCCGGACGGATACTTTAGGCCCATTATAGCAGAGCACGACCCTTCCGGAGATCTACGATCTCATCCACATACAAGTTGAGTGGTTGTCCGAGAGGGCTTTATCTAGGATTCATATGCCTTAGGGTTGAAAGTGTGTACTGTCTACCGTACTAAGAAAAAAAACAGTTTTTAATTGTAACATTAATAGTTTATCTGTTCTGTCTGAAAACATTGTAAACAATAATTCTCAGGAAGCATGTTTGTGCAGTCCAAATAACAACAACAACAACAGTTAAATATAATGTTGAAGTTTTTGCAAACCAGATAAATATTTGGTGCACTTTTACCCATCTACCAAATATTTTCCAAAATGTTAACGTGTGAGTGTTTTGGGAAGTAATCTGTATATTGTAATCATATTTCTTTCATTTATTTGTATTTTTTTTGTATTTATTGATTGACTGACTATTTCCCTACTTTCCCTCTCTCTAATCATTTCCTGCTCAAAGATAGGTCGCTTCTCAGAGCTGCTTCTCTACTGGGAAAGAAAAGGCTAATAGCAGCCTGAGGCAGGTGATATTTCTGTGAATCCATAACAACTGACAACCATGAAATTTTCTTTGGTGAACTGACCTATTATAAGTTGCTTTTTTTACCCTTTTTTAAATTATTATTAATAATAATAATAATTATTATTATTATAACATTTTAGAATAAAGCAAAACTGACAAAATAAATTGGAATATAAAGACTTCATACTTTGCACACATATTGAATTGTATTTTCTTCACTGGATTGCAATCTTTGCTTTAAGGGTGTTCGCTTTGATGCGTTGTGCTAAAACACGCGTTATGTTTTGTTGTGTTGTGTTAAACCAGGCCATTCAAATGAATGGGCTGCCTCTGCATCCAACAGACCAAATGATGGACATGCACCATTTTTAGCAGCACAACGCACTAAAGTGCATGAGTGAGCAGGTGTGGTAGTAAGGTGCATAGGGTGCCATTCCGAATAAATAGCACTGCAGCCAACCCGTAGCAATGCATAGAAGCTGTATATATAATGCATATACATTGCTGTATGTTAATGCGTAGGAGTGAACCCAGCCTAAAAGTGTATGCAGTATATGTCTGCAATACACTGGACCTTGTGCATGGCAGGTGCACAGAAAGCACATATTGCAGTAAAAGAGCTGGACATTTATTTTTTTAAAAGAATTAAAAACTGGAATTGGGCTTTAGGAAGAAATTGTCTTAAGCGCTTAATTGCTTAAAGCTGAACTCCAGGATAAGCAAATAGTGTCTAAATACATAAGGTATGTGTATTCTTTATCCCAACATGTGTTTTCTTTCAGGTCTGTGCAGTAATACAATGTGAGACTTTACCTCTGTGCAGGAGCTTCCTGTACTAAAGACCGGTCACTGCTGCTCTCTCTGCTTCTGCAGGGTGACTGGTCTTGTATCTGCCCCCTCCTGTATTTTTCAACAGGGAGCCTTTAGTGGGTGGAGCTGCTGGGTCCCTCCCGCAGCTTGTCCCTCTGCACAGGCTATATACAGGCCAGTGATGATGTCACTGCTAATTTCATGTTGTAATACCTGGGTTTACAAAGGCATTTGGTGCTCACAAAGTATAGTGGCTACTGAGGAATAGAGTTAAATTAAGTTTTTTGTGCCCGGAGTTCAGCTTTAAGTAGCAGCTGGTTACATAACATACTGGATACCGAACAATTACGGTATTATCTAAAGTTTATTTTAAACAATTCAGTCAGTTTATGGGGCTTGCAATGTTCAGAAACCTTACAGTGTATTATTCCATGTTATCTGAAGCATTCCCTCTGCTGTACTGCACCTGTACTCACTGGAATTTGGAACATTGTACTGAAATGCTGGCTCAGTTCATTTTGAGCTTGCGTGACAAGTATTTTCCATCGACCTAACTGCAATCTAATGCATATTGCATGACTGCCTGCATTTTAGTTGTTCTGTTAGCCTTAGGGGATCGGCTAGTGTAGACTGAATTGACCTATTTGATCTGCTAGGTATTGTCACGAGGGAAACTTATAATGAACTGTGCAGAAGATGTTTGCATAGAATCACCTTTTCTCAGAACACTGTAATTCTGCAATGTTACATAGGCTATTAAAAATGTAATATGTATACAGGACGTTGCTGCAAATAGACTGGAGGAGATCAGCAGCACAGTATTTTCTAAAAGAAATAACATGTTCATTGTTTATGATACGCAGTGCTTTAGTAATCTAAATGTCAAACAGTTAAGGTTTAGATTTACGTTAAGGTCCAATATCTGCATCCCTAACCCTTACCCTGCCCCGACCTTAACTCCGCCCCTAAACTCACCCTTTTAAATAATCTTATGATAATTCTTATCTTGATAGTTTCCGCTTGTAAACGGCAGATTAGGGATTCCTGCTGCAGGAAAACGCAAGTTCCTGACACAGGCATCTCTAATCACTCCTGAAATATAGGTGTGAATGGGGCCTAATATACACATACACTATAGGTGCCCATACACCTGCCGATTATCGTACCATAGTTGTGGGTGATCCCACGATCGTAGGATAATCGGCAGGTGTATGGGCAGCGTGCGACCGCTTCTACTGTAAGGTCGTACGACTTTTGTCTTCCAAGCACGCTGGAAAACCTGCCAAAAATCATACAATTTTTGGCGGGCTTGTGGCGTGGGCGGAAGACGAATGCCGCACAGGCCGGTGTGCGCAAGCGCACACTGCCCGCTCAGCACTGCAATCATTGGAAGCCCTCCCCTCAAGTACGAAACCTTATTAACCCCCCACACACAAAATAATAATACACTCACCACCCCAAAATAATAATACACTCACCTGTTCACGGCTTTGCAGGGAGGAGGCTGTGAGCAGGATCGATCCCTGGTTATCACCCCCAGATAATCAGGGATCGATCCTCCCTGCATACATCCTTTCCGTCGGCCGGAGCTCAGAACTGTCAGAGCTCTGGCCGTAGGAAGCCGGAGCTGACAGGAGCAGCTCTGCGGTCTGCATACGACACAGATGCAGACCTTGGAGCTGCTCCCTCAAGTCAGCTACGCGGTCTGCGATTGCGTGCCTGACATGTCAGCTAGCTGCTGGCCACATAGTACCAGCTCGCGGGCCGGAGTTGGTCTGCGGACCGGTACTTGGAGACCAAAATTTCCACTCACTTTATTTTTACTCGCCAAATGCGAGCAGGCGAGTGGAATTTATATATATATAAAGTAGCATGTATTCACCGTTTTGTTATGATACTGCATGCATCTGATCACATCAGTTGGAATTTCATTCTGCGTGCACCCAATCTAATTTCAACCCAGGAGAGGAGCCTCGGCATTTTAAAGATGTTAAGAATGCTACAGGAGTAGTCTTAGAATCTCAAGAATTTGTAGGAAGCTCTGATAAAGCACCGCAATGAAGTAAAAAGTGTAAAATGTCCCAATATGATTGGTTGACTGAAACAAAAGAAAACAACATTTGTATCAGTGTTACCCAAACAGGCCAGGAGGGATCACCTGCTACTAGCTATTGATGTTACCTGGAGAGAGCTGTTCATCATTCAATCAGTCCTAGATGACACCTCAAGAGGCAAATAGGTAGCTAGGTAAGCTCACCTGAAGCCTTGTCTATGTGCATTCTCTGGTTAAGTTGTTTCTTCTGCCCAAACTTTGTTGTTTGAGCAGCTCTATGCACAAATTGAAACAAAGGTAGCAGACTTGAACTTAGATGTTTCAGCCTCCTCTGATGCAGTTATACGTTAGGTTCATTTAATACACCCAGGACTCCCTACTAGAAGACAAGTAAGCCTGGTCAGTGGGCACATTAACTGGTGGTCTAACCAGTTCCCTAAAAAAAAATGCTTGTAGAAGCCTTAATTTAATCCTAGAATGTCTAGATTTGAACGGTCAGAAATTCTATGTGAATGTTGTTGAACTTATATTGCTACAGTATAACATTTAGCTGATATTGTTACACGGCACCATAGTAATAATGAGGACATTCTTTAGTCAGACTTGATTTTGCTACAAGATTTGTCGCTTCACATTCGCCAAAATTAAGCCAAAATTGTCCTCTAATTTGACAAAGATGAAATTAGAAAGAAAATAAGGTGAGTATTTTAAAATTGATTGCTATAAGCAGGAAGTTTTAAAATAAAACCAAAACGACTTTGTGTACAAGACGCTCCCTGTAACTTTCAGGCAACGATTGTGTTGTGTTTGCACTGCCATTGTCTTGAATACTCTTAGTTACACTGCTAGAAATCATTTTTCAAGGTAACAAAGGCTCCTCGCTCCATACCAACATAAATAAATAGGTCTGCCTTTTATTACTCAACCCTTTCAACCCATCACCATGCTCTCATTTTACTTTCTCTGAGTGATTTTTAGGAGTTCTGCTACAACACAGCTCATTGATGGGGTCCATTCATAAAAATATTGTCATCAATTAAACTCTTTATCCATTTCACTATTTATTTCTGTTTTGTTATTTTTTTTATATGATGGGAAATAGCAACTGGAAAAATGTAAAGAGACCTGTACAAAAATGTTTTTGTTGTACAATTTATTGTTATATGTTACAGTTAGAACAATAAAATACACTAAAACAATATATTAAAAAAGTTTCTGCAAAACTATTTGATTCATGTTTTTTCCGTTCTTTAAAAATTCTTTAAAAAAAAAATGCAATAAAGTATACCCCAAAAAAGGTGAAAAACACTCAGAATGCAAATAAATGCTTCACTGCTGTATAGTTTACAATGGATTGGATTACCCTACTCTAAACTATGTGGTGATATGTTGCTGGGGGTATTTTACCTGAGAACATGTATCATAGTGCAGCTCTGGACATTGAGATGAGCAAGTAATTGCATGCTCATAGGATGGGTCAAACTAAATGCCTGATGACCTTCTGTCCCATATACTCTGTGCCCAGGTAAAATAAAAAAGGGCCACGCTACCCCATGCTGTGTTTTAGTGGACAGGCTAGTGTGATGCACACTGACAGAGCTGTCACTGTTTAATTGTTAAAAAAAAATCACTTTAGGTGGAATGTACAATTTGTGCTGCTTTTAGAAATAAAATGCAATTTTTTAGAAATAAATTTTAAATGATTTAATCAGGGATCAGTGAGTAAGCCCCATGGGAGCCGCATGTTACAATGCTCTGTGCTCGAACAGCCCATTGCGGAGCACTGGCACCACTGGCTACTGTGTATCATATTTCTGGGTAAACAGAGCAGCAATCAAAAGAAGCAAAGGTAAGTACATGCAGTGTAAAATGTAAACCTGTCAGTTAAACATAATTCAGTATAAAATCCATGAGTGATGTGTAGTTGCCAGGAAGAACAGATGCAAGTTCCCCCTAAGCACTTAGCAGGCTCCCAGCAGATGTTTACAGCTGGACTGGCAGGGAGGAAGACAGTGAAGACTGAATGGACACAGGCAGTGCTATCAGCAGCTGCACTGACAGAGCCTAGTGAGCATGTTCTCCTCTTTATTCATATGGTAGGAAATAATTTTTTTCATATATATATATATATATATAACATACATATACACAGGTGAAGCTCGAATAATTAGAATATCGTGCAAAAGTAATTGCAGTAAGTGTTGCAAAAGGGGTCCAAACCAAGTACTGAGTACATATGCATGCTTGTACTTTTCAGAGGCCCGATATTGTTCTATGTACAATCCTTGTTTTATTGATTGCATGTAATAATCCACTTTTCTGAGATTGTGGATTTGGGGTCCTTGGGGTTTTCATGAGCTGTAAGCCATAATCCTCACAATTATGACAAATCACGGCTTGAATTATCTTGCTTTGCATGTAATGAGTCTATCTCATATATTAGTTTCACCTTTTAAGTTGCATTATTGCAATATTCTAATTATTCGAGTTTCACCTGTATTTCTGATTTGTTGCTAGTTTGGTTTGGTAATGTTAATTTGTGCATTCATTTCCTTATGTGTATTACCTTGTGTGGGGCACTTGCTGGCAGGATTGTGGACGGTGTGTCACCTAGGTTTCTCACAAACACATGGTGAGGAGCTCCAGAATGTATGTCTGATGTAAAGAAAACATACTATTTGTTTTCTCAGAATCTTATTAAATCTGGTTCTGGGCCCAGCAGCCTGAATACTTTGTAGAGCTTTGGGTGGGATAAGGCCTCGATTCCTACATCTACATCTTACCTGGTAATCAGACCCTATTATTAGTCTCCATCCAGAGGTGTTTATACATGTCAGCAGACTGATTTCCATGGCTCTCTCTGCTATTGGAGCCTGCTGCTGGGTGAAAAGTCTGAGTGATGACAGAACACTAAAAAGGTACATGTACTGCCTGTTTGTTTTGGGGAACACCTTAGGAAACTCCCTTTTAGTCAGAAGCTGACATGCGTTTAGTTAGATGCTCGGACAAGCAGATGCTTGTTTCATGCTGTGGACTTGCTGTACAAACCTCTCCTGCATTGACAACTGTGTGTGCTGTCTTCCTAAATAAAATAAGATGTGCCTACAAATTTCAAGTGATTAAAATTTGTCTAATAAACACATCTGTGGTAGTTATTGTAGGATATAACAAAACTGGGACAATGAGGAAGTGAGGGTATGGGTTAACTCTCACTAGCAAGGTGAGAGCAGAAAGCATGTGTGGTATCCTGCCCTATGCTGTTGTGTCCCCAATTACATTTAGTGTGTGTTTTGATGCTAGGCTCTAAATAGCTTGAGCATCCGTTTACCTTTTTTGTAGGCTCAGCAGGTCTTCCCTAAGCTCAGTGGGGTGATTGATTCTGCCTGTTACTGTGAAGGAGATTCCAGTAATTAGAGTGGAAAGGACAATCACTGGTGTATATAGGTATGGTATAGGATAGGATAGGTATGGATATCTATCTGACTCAACCAATCCCCAAGATCTTTGTTCAGAGGTATAATTTAGGCGATGATAAAGGTAAGATGTGGATGTAAAATTAGAGTGGGATTTTATAAGGCGTTGTCCACATAAGATAGCATGATAGATGAAGAAAACATTAATCATTTTGCTACTGCAGTGCACATTAGCAGCACAAGGTTTAATAAATAGCACAGACAGTAAAAGGAAAGCAGCAGGAAAGTAGTCTTCGGACTTTGAAGGCGAGCACACACATTCTGTGCTCACACACAACCTAATACTTAGCCATAGGACTAGCTAGGCAAGTCGTGAACGATTTCCAAAGTCCGGGGACATGACAACCATTGGGCGGGTAGAACCATAGCAGTGGAAGAGGGGAAGAGCTATGGGAGTAGCCTCCAATCTCAGATCCTCCTATCCTGTAGCACCCTCTTACCTCTGGGAGATTGGTGAGGGCCCCAGCTGGCTCATTGGTGAGCAAATCAAACCTCAGGTCAGAATCATTGACTCTATGTGGGGTGGAAGAAATGTTATTTTGGCACAATAGAACCCAGGAGAGAGGGTTAGGGCACAGGATACCCAAAAGAGACAACAGTGACTATTTACAGTCACTTCAGAGATATAGGCCTTTAAGCTGAAACCAGCAATCAGTGCTCTTCAGATTGTAAAGACCACCAGGCAGCACAAGTACCTTAGAGTGATCACGTTTTACTTTCTACAATGTCCATTGGCAGCAGCTTGTATCCAGCCCTCCAGGACACTATTCAGCAGTGAAGCTTTCTTCCCAGATGCTCCATTCAGGCAGACACCCTTCTGCTTGAAGGCAAAAGGCCTCTAGCACAACCTCCTCCCCTGGCAGGGGTCAAGAAGGCAAGGCCCTCCTTTCTGGCGGTGGACCAGGAGGCAAGAACCTTTCTAGAAGGTAACGCCAAATATTTATATCATTGCCCAGCATGCATCACTGGCAATAAAACTCCTAGTGATTTGCTAGGGAGACACAAATATTCATAGCAACATTATTTCTTAATACTCCCCAGCAACAAGAAGAAGCAGGCAATGTGCTAATCTTGGGGGAAACCCATCAAAATCAAAACTCTAACAATCCAAGCTCAGGCGGACTACAGCCTTGCTGCTACACTAAATTTATACGAGGGACACTCCAGCTTATGGCAGTGTGCCTACATTCCTAAGCAGGTCATTGGCTCAGTACTTTGTGCACTAAGTGTCCCTCACCGCTCCACTTACCACCAGGTAATGCCAGATATGTATATACAACTCTTATCCTACAAAAGTCTCTAACTTTGACAGTGTTATTGTGTGAACAAAGGTACATAGAAAACAATTATTTTCTATGTGCCCTTGCACCGAGCTTGCGTTGACCTATGCAGATCAATAGAGTTCAACTGGTATGAATAAGCTAGAGTGAATATCTGGATGTAGTGGGGCTGGAAAAGGATCTTCTTGCTGAAGAGTGTTACAGGAGCTAGGTTAAAGCTACTGTTGGACAATGTAAGAAGGGTTCATTGGCCACTATATCAAGGCATCTTTGACTGCTATCAAGTGTCATACTTATTAGAGACTTAAAGACTGTGACTGCTCTTAGAGGGTCACAGATCTACGTGGCTGCTTTCACAGGGCAGGAAACTACCAAGATGCTGCTCTTAAAGGGCCTTATTACTACTACTACTGGTATTTACTATTTGTGTTATTATTGGGTACCATGCACTCCTAAACCTTCTCTACTAGAACTAACTTCAGTAATAAAAGTAAAAAAAGACTATTTAGCCTCCCTATTTTTCATCCCACCATACACCGAGAACCAACCCCTGAGAAGGAAATTTTACCCCACCAGACAACTTAGGGGGACATTCTGCACCACCCCAAATGCAGATAAGAGGTCTGCCAAAATGAAACAGTAAGTTTTTATGATACCTCATCATTTTACCATTATAATTATATAACAACTCTATGGAAAGCACTGTACTTTTACTAAAAATATACATGTGTAGTTGTCATAGCAGCTTCTGCAAAAATACCATTATGACATGAAGATAGATTGATGAAGATAATTCCTGTTTGCAGCAATATTGTCTGAAGCTTCCTGCTATGCTCTGTTCCCGGTACACGGATTGCTTATTCAGCTTAATAAAAAGAGCAGGCCTCCCTTCTTCAAACAGCTTGTTTACAGCAAAGATAGCTGCAAACATGGGGCCACATGCTGGAAACAGGATTTATCCAGTGGCGGAACTACCGCCGGTGCAGGCGGTGCGGACGCACCGGGGCCTTGGGGCTCTAGGGGGCCCAGCGCCGGATCGGTACCCAGCGGCCAGCGGACCCCCCCATCTCTGCGCCGAGAGTGTCGGATCATCCGTTCATCCGACACTCCCGGCGCAGAGATGATGCACCAGGGCCCTTTGTTCCTTAGCTCCGCCACTGGATTTATCTGTAGAGAAGGTAACCCATCGTATGACATTGTTTGGTAGGATGCAGAGTCAAGTTAAAAAAGATATAAGTTTTTGTGAAAGGGCAGATGTAATGATAATGGGGTCTTATGAACCCCACAATAGGGGTGGAAAGGGGGTTTTGTACTGAACACAATACCACACTTTCCTCAAAAAGCATGTTGGTAACAAATAGTCAAATTTAAATCACAGGCCTGTGGTAGGCAGCCAGGGGAGGTGACAGATTTAATAAACCACAAACCAGCTTGAACCACCTTTGATTTGAACAAAAGCTAGCGACAAAGCAATGCAGCAGTATCATAAACAATACTTTGTGCAGGGTCTGCAAAAGACTCCCAATGGCCCCGTCTTGAATAGTTAGTTGTAAACAGTCTGTTAGACTGTTTTTAATATATATTTAATATAGTGGCCCATATTAAATATGAGCTGAACTCTTATATATCTGGAGCCAAACTCTACCCTTCCTGCTGTGATAAAACTACCTTCATAAAAAGTGGTCACATTAATGTATGAGAAGATACCAATTATATCTGATCTCTAATGAATCATAATTTTATTCTGTGCACTATGACTGTTGTCAGATTGTGAAATCTTGTCAGATGGAAATATAGATGTATTTAGGATAATTGCCATTAAGGGTGTGTCCGCTGGAGCCTAGTAAAACACTTCAACACCCCTTCAGCACGCCCCTCAGACGCTCAAGTGATTGTGTTCATTCTAAAATCCCTTTTCAGGGACCAGAAAAATAATGGCTGCATTTGAAGCTCTGAGCTCTCATTTATCATTGAAACTATAAATGCTAAGGGTCATTTATGAGAGCCGGTGACTCCGATATATCAGATCGGACTAGCTCTGCAAGCAAATTGGACTGCATAGATCCAAACACCAGGCTAACTTTGAAAAGTATTTTTTTAAACTTTTAATCCATTTTCTTATACTGTTGCTATTGTCTGTTTTGTAATAAATGAAATTTTATTATATATATAAATAATTTTTTTAATAAATGAACTGTTTTTCTTTTCAGAAAATAATATTTAAAAATCATTCTTCTGGTTCTTAGATTGTTGTCCCACAGCAGCAAGATCTCTGCATAGGGTTGGGTCTGAGAGGGTATTGTCTCTCAGTTTGTTTCTCTATAAGGAAGTTTTTGTTTCTATTTATCTGTTGTTACCTGAAGGGAACTGTTGCTATGCAAAATGACATTGTTATCAACACATAATGCATATAAAATATATTGCCCTTAATCTCCTGAAACTTTGATCCCATAATGGCCATTTGTGGACAAGCCACACACACCCCCACACACACACACACACACACACACATTTGGTGCTGTCAATCTTTTCGAAGAACCCAAAAACAGGACTGATGAGGCATCTACAAGACATGTGATATGTTCCAATATAGCAGAAAAGTGTCCCATTAAATTATTTAATATTTGCCTGGGTTGCTGAACGTCTCATGTTTTGCTGATGATGAACAGTTAATTTCTTGCAGCATAGCCCCATCTACTGGCTACCTAAATCTTAAAAAATAAACATCAGAAATTATGGGTCTAATCTGGAGCTGATAGAGCTCAATTTAAGACCAATGGATCTGTTCAGCCCCAGATACTCGTAGATATTAACCTGATCTAAACCATGTTTTACTCTTTAAAAAAAATAATAGTGGGTTCCCATCTGGAACAAAAATTGATGCCATCTATACTATAAAAATACAAGACGGTAGTCACCATGTTACAGCCAGGTGATTGTTTTAAAAGGAAAGGGTAAAATATCACACAAGACATGAGCCTAAAGCTGGCCATACACCTGTAGATTATCTACATATTTTCTATGGTCAGATGGAAAAAGTGCAACAGATGTCTCCATCTACGCTAAGCTGTGTGGATGGCAGTGTGGATTGCAATGCATCCACGGTCTGCCGCAGCCACCTGTCCCGCAGTGTGTAGTGACAGCTGTCCCTCCTCCGACTCCGTGTCATAGACTTTACTGCGATTCATTGTAAAAACTTTGTATGACCTGCAGTAAAGTCTGTGACACACACGGATGGACAACTGTACCGGCGTGTGCGCTGTGCGGGGATCCGAATGAAACAGGCGGCTGTCTGTCATTGACAGTGACTGTTAACCAGGCAGAGGCGGAGCCGATATCCGTCTCTGCAGGCACCGCCAGGCAGCCACATCCTGGGATGTGGGTCAGCGTGAGCCCTCTCCTGTGACCCCCTCCCATCCACTGGCCGCCAAGGAGAGGTGCTGCAGCCTGCATGTAGCTGAGGTTGGGGAGTCTGTGGGTGATGGCTGGCTTGGGGGAAAGGGGGATTGGGGGACCGTAGCTGGTATTCAGCATTGCTGTATAATGATTATACAGCAATGCTGAATACCACCAGCCAGGGGTGAACTGACCCTTCAGGCAGTCGGCACTGCCCGAGGGCCCGCGGGCGAGCTCACTCCTCAAGGGGTACTCGGGAGGCCCCAGCGGGCAGCCCTCTAACATACCTGATTAGAGGGCTGCATCTGCCTGCTCCAGCCAGCCTGGATCGCCTTGGTATGCCCTTGAGAAGCGAGCGGCTGCGCGATTAGAGAGCTGCATCTGTAGCGGTGCAGGTGGCAGAGAGGCGGTGGAGGGAGGGAGCCACTGCACCTGCGGCCGGGGGCTTCATTTAGCGCAGGGGGTTCGGTGATAGGCCCTCCGGCATCTACTGCGTGCAAACTGGCTGGTGCGGCCACAGGAGAGCCCTCACTACCAACCAGAGCCCCCCTGAGCCCCCACTGCCCACCAGGGTAAGGTGACCAGTTTTTAAAAATCCAGGAACATTTTTAAGGGCTCATTCACACTGGAATCGGCCGGTACGTACAGCTCCGTGCTGCGTGCACGGCCATATCGGGCAGCTCCTGGGAAGGACAGGTGCTGCGTGTTATTAGTACACAACCCCCATTCTTCTCTATGGGACTACGCGGCCGTATGCCACCCTGCGCTCACCCGTCCTGCACGTCGGTAGGATAGATCCTGTCTGCGTCCGAGCCAGGAAACATGCCCCCGTACGGACGTGCAGGGCGGGTGAGCATAGGGGGGTGTACGGCTGCATACACCCAGAGAGAAGGACAGGGGCTGCGTACTAATCATGCGCAGCACCTGTCCTTCCCGGGAGCTGCCCGTTACGGCTGTGCACGCAGCATGGAGCTGTATGTGCCGGCCGATTCCAGTATGAATGAGCCCTACATGTCACCAGGAACATAAGATAAAACATTTTTGTTTTTTTAACACTCACCTGATCCCTGGATCCACCGACAAGCCCAGCCTCCCGTCTCCTCTGCTGTCAGAAGCTGCATACAGAGCGTGCTGATTACTACTTAAACCGGCGCGCTGTGTGCAGCTTCTGAGAAGATACCCTATTAGCGTAGCGTGAGTGATGCAAAATGCGCAGCCGGCTTCCTCGCTATGCTAATAGCGTATCTTGCACACAGTGCGCCGGTTTAAGTAGTAACCAGCACACGCTATATGCAGCTTCCGACCGTGTGGGAGACAGGAGGCTGGGCTTCAGGTGAGTATTAAAAAAAACTAATATGTTTTATTTTATATTTCCGGGGACAAAATTTGTCAGGGGATGGTCTCCTCAATCCAGGGACTGTCCCCAGAAATCAGGGATGAATGGTCAGCCTACACTAGGGAGCCCCCACTAACCACCAGGGAGCCCCTACTAGCCACCAGAGAGCCTCCACTGGGCACCACAGAGCCCCCACTAACCACCAGGAAGCTCCCACTGGCCATACTGGAGCCCCCACTACCGACCTGGGACCACAGAGCCACCACTAATTATTAGTGAGCTCACTGGCCACCCAGATCCCGCACTGACCAGCAGAGAGCCTGCACTGATCACCTGACCGTCCGCATTGGCCACCTAAGAGCCTAATTAGGGAGCCGCCTCTGCTGCCACCACACGCACCTGTGAAACTCTCTGGACCCCTGGCAAGAGCCCGCACAACCCACCTGAGACCCTGGTGACATCAGGCGGCGAACCCAGAGCAACACAGAGTATGTAGCTTCATATTATTCTGCATTGCTGTAATATGGATTGCTGGGGATTTGTAGTCCTCTATAGCTGATGCTATTCTGCATTGCTGTATAATGGTATTGCTGGGAATTGTAGTTCTCTATAGCTGTTGGTAGCCTTCATTGCTGTATAATGTATTATTGCTGGGATTTGTAGTCCTCTATAGCTGTTGGTATTCTGCATTGTTGTGTAATCAGGGGTGTGGAAATTTAAAAAAAAATACTTGTCTAAGGGCTAAAGTGGGGGCCGAATCTACTTGCCCTTCATGACAATCTACTTGTCCCAATACCAAAAAATTGTTTTACTCAAAACTAGGGATGCACCAATGCCGGTTTTTCGGTATCAAATGTGAGTACCGATATTTTGCTTTTGGTACTCGCCGATATTGAATACCAATACCGGTGCTTCCACTGGCATGGAGCAGGCTTCCCGGGTAATCAGGAAGCCGGCAGCGGGTAATGACATGCCAACCGGCTTCCTGATTGCCAGGGAAGCCGGCTCCATGTTGTTTGGCCGGCTTAATTGTGATTGGCCGGGAATCCGTCTTAAATAAAATATTAACCGTTCTGTAAGCAAAACTAAATTTTCTGGCAGTGCCCCTCCCGAGAATAGACTCTGGATCCGCCCCTGGTGGATGGAGGAATCTCCCACTGGGCCAAGCTTCAGTATCTTGCTAGTCGGCCCCGCTGGCTCTCAAAATACCTGAACAATGCCTGCATCCAATCAGATTGTTCAAGTATTTTGACAGCCAGTGGCAAAAGATTAGCAGCACTGAGATGCAACAAAGGATTCAAAATAGGTAAACATAAGTATTTTATTATTAAAAAAAGTGACAATTGTTTTATGATGAGAAGTTCATTTATATATACTTTTATATACATGTACATCAAGGTAAAGTAAAACCAAACTGGTCTAGTGACACTCCACCACTGTTGTAAAATGGAAACAAAATCAAGGTTTAACTTTGAGAAGGACACATAAATCTCCTGATCTTCATGCAATAGACCTGCAGGAATGTAATGACTGAATATCATGATAACCAGGTGGGGTGAAGGGAGAACCATAAAGCATTACTTCACAGACCACTGAGAGCTCTTGCACATGGACAAGCTGTGTTTTTAGCTATTCAGCATTTTGTGTTTTTTTTTTTTTACAGATCTGAATGGAGGTAGATTGTTTTCTATGGGCAAAACTTGCACCTGAGTGCAGTAATTTACACTTATACATGCAAGTATGAGCATGCAAGTGTACAATTACATGTAAGCAAAGCACTCAGTGTTCAGACGTTGAATTGTTGTTCAGAAGGCATTCTCTGTAAGAATGGTGATGCAAGAAAATGCATATTCACAGGCAGGGGTGTAACTAGAAATCACAGGGCCCCATAGCAACATTTTATATGGGGCCCTGTGATTTCTAGTTACGTCCCTTGCAGAGCCCACCTGAGATCTCACACAGCCCACCTGCGAATGACCCTGCAGAGCCCACCATAAACTGTCTATGGTGCGCTCTGTAGGGTCTCAGGTGGGCTGGACACACCCCTGCACACCTCTTACCTATCAGTCCCGATCCGCTGTCAGCCTCCTCCTCCGCGGTCACCGTCGGGCCCCGCCTCCAAGCCTAGCCTCTTCCTCCTCCTCCACTGGGCCCCCAGACTCCTCCGCCGCAGCTGCTGGCTGTCACTGGCAGCTGTAAGGAGGAACGTGCCGCTGCACAGATCACTGGCAGGTTGTCAGTGATCAGGACAGCGGCGCATTCCTCTTCACAGCTGCCAGTGACAGCCAACAGCTTGCGATGCCCTAGTGATCGAAGCGTCCTGAACGGCATCAGGGGGATCTCTTTGTTCCTCGTCCTGGCTGTGCCACCCTGTGCCCGGGCCCTATAGAGGCTGCCTGCGTCGGTATGACGATAGTTCCTCCACTGTTCACAGGGCTGAGTGAAATTGTGTCCGTACGTCAAGTACATCCTATGAGCATCTTCAATAAGTAAGTTTACAAACTTCTAGATTGATATGGTTATTAGGAGCGGGAGAGAACTTATGGAAATTCAATATAGAAATACAGATTTAATTTTTAGATTTTGACCATGAATACACTTTAAATGGGGTGACTGCATTAGTTTCATTTTTTAAGCTTTTTTCCACCTTTATTTAACTTCCTTATACAGACCGAGCTGTCCAGCAAAAGCGGCAGATAGAGGGTCAAGAAAACCATTTAACATGGACAGGGTGCTTGCAATAGTCAGCTTTTATTCATTTATGTAAATCCAAAAAGGAGAAAACTGTAACTGCCTAAAAAGTGTTCAGATTTCACTTGTTAGTCCATTTAAATTCGATTAGACCTAACTATACCTTCTCCACGAGGTGACAATGCTGATGTCCAATGGTGGCTCCATTGCTTCTCCATAGAGTGGAGGTGTGAACAGAGGCCATGGAATTGAATGGGATTCCTTGTCTTGGGCGTTATGTTGCGCTTACCTTGAGGTGTAAACGGGGACGAAGACAGGAAGTATGTGATTGCCCAGGTCACCAGTTAAAAATAAAGTAGAAAAAAAGCCAATAAAAAGGTAAACAAATGCAACCACCACATCTAAGGATTGATAAGCTGCAATAATATTGCATTTATGTATATCTTGTTGCGTTTGACCTAATTCAATATGGTGACCAGTTGTCATTTTTCTAGAAATTGTCTGAGTACCTGCTAAGTCAGAACAATTATTGGTTTTAGGTGATTTAAGAGCCCGCTGTACCTCATTGGGTGTTATATCCGCATCTAAGATCTTAAGAAATTCAGTAGGGAGGGGTGGGAGAGAACATGCTTAAAGAATAAGTCAGCTGCTGAAATAGAGGGTGACGTTGGTAGAGAAGTGGTGCTATCTGAATAACAGGATTGCTAGCTGGTGAATTATGTCTGCTTTTCAGCTTCAGTGGGAGCTTAAAGAAATGTTGAGGTTTTTTTTTTACCAGCATTGCATCTGGTTTATTTCTTTAGAACTAAAAATGTTGATTGCCCAATGGCTGGTGCTTTTCTGCTTGCTCGATGTTACAGAGATAAGGATTCGTTTTCATACATTTTTTTCAGTGTGTATGTTTGCATCTCCAGGATAAACTGTAAAAGGAGAGATTTGCTTTATGCACTCCTTTTCCCACCAGATGTATACTTACCTAAACAGTGACAACATAATAGGGTGAATTTATCAAAACTGGAGCAGGTAGAATTTGGAGCAGTTGTCCATGGCAACCTATCAGCTTCTCTCTTCAGTTTGTTCAGTCAAGCTTTGAAAATGAAAGATAGAAGCTCATTGGTTCCCATGGGCAACTGCTCCAGATTCTGTCTGCTTCAGTTTTGATCAATTTCCCTCAATATGCCTTTTGATGGATTTATCAAGATCATTACCAGCTGCATTTGACCTCCCTCTGAGCTGCAGTAATGCCATAGTCCACTTTTTGCAAAATATTCATAAATGCACACAAATTATTAAAAGAAAAAAAATGTGCAGTTATTAGTCTTTTTTTATCATCTGAATTTTTATTTAAAAGCATAAGAGTGACAGTCATATAAAACCATACTTTGTACAGGTTCACATATATTGCATAGAGCGTAGCAGTACAGAGTTATTGCTAAATTTCTGATAAAGTATTGAGTGCTAATCAAAAAGCTATAAGAAGGTACATCAAATGGGCCAGAAATGGGGTCCCTTGATTGCTTTCGGGGGGATAGCTTTTGGGATGGCAAACGAGATAGGCAAATAAGGAGTGGTTAGAGTCTAGCTTCCTGCTGGGGAAAGAAGAGGTTTCCCGTTAGCAAGTTCAAGGGGGATCCCGCCATCGGGGTGGGCTGCAATGGTTATTAGTCTTTTTGTATGCGAGCCTGCATAGCATTGCATCCGTGATGTGCACTCCTGCAGATGCTTCCTCCCATCCCTGCTCCTACCGAGATACGGACACGCAGTAACGGGAGGAAGGGTCAATGGATGGTGGTGCCACCACACTTGTAAATACCTACAGTCCACACCTTGGTACAGGCAGGGCCATATTTCCCACAAGGCCAACCGAGGCCCGGCCTCGGGGCAGCAGGGAGTAGAGGGGCAGCAGGGGTATGAAATTCCTATCTCCCAGCGCTCGGGACATGCAGTTCTAGGCGCCGGGTTTGTAGTTGTTTTCTACATTTATCCCCGCTTTGGGCAAGCAGGGATAAATGTACAGCAGGGAAGCCGCTGCTTGTTTTGTACAAGTGATCTCGGAGATCACGTGTATGCAGCCTGCATACAGGAGGGCGCAATGAGGAACCTGGTCTTGGGGCAGCAGAGAGAGTAAATACGGCCCTGGGTACAGGTAGGGATGGCACATGCAGTCTCTCCATTCACACATCATGTGAATAGATGACGTGGCTGTGTGTCAAAAATGACAGGAGCCTGTGACGAGAAGACCCATACAATTCAGGTAAGTGGGGGAACATTTGGGGCTGGAGGGCTGGGGGATGTGGCCATGTTTCCTGCTAAACCATGAATATGGCTGTAACCTGAAACATGTTCAGAATAATGGAGTTAATCTTCAACCTGCTTTGAGCTGCTTTTGCAGAACAAACAAAAGTCCATCAACACAGGTCCTTATCATGTAGCTCAATCAAAGGTCAGATAGGAGAATTATGCTCTGTGTGCCCTTTGATTTTCTGTGTTACTCTAGGTATAGAAGAAGTAGCTATTTACTACTGATCATGAAAATGTAACCAGTAACATGGGACAAGTGGATGTGCTTTTCTCGGTATCAGACCTTATTTCTAGATACTTGCTCACATTATCACTTATCTTAGACAAAGGCATGCTGCTCCAGATTTGTCCCTTGAGAGGTATACTGGGCACTATATGCATTATATGGTATGAGAGCAAAGGTGAGGGTTAAAAAAAATGGATGTGATAGGATTACATGCAGTTAAGAAGAAATCACTATCCTTGTGCTGTGCACAACAGCTTACAACCTTCGAACATGTTCCTAAGATAAAAGTCGTGCGACCTTAGAGTAGCAGAGGTCGCACGCCTTCCACACACCTTGCGATAATCGTACGATCGCGAGATTTCACGCGATTATCGTACGATTATCGCAAGGTGTGTGGGCACCTTTGGACACCCGATCAATCCGCCCTGGGGTAGTGATTAATTCCTAACGGCATGTAATCTTATCACATGCAGTGTAGCAGCGTTCGACTGCTTTCAAATGCAGCACCTCTCACCTGATCATTAGCTTGAACAAGCGACAGCTGCCGCTCGTAAACGGCAGGTTTGGGATTCCTGCTGCAGGAATTCACAAGTATCTGATGCAGGAATACGAAAATCGCACCTTAACGTGAGGTCTAAATGAAGCCTAACACACTCCCAAGTGTCATCCACACACTCCAAAACGTCCCAATAAAACAGAGGTAAGGACACTTAAAGTGTGCAACAGTATATCAGTCCCACTGTGCTTGCACTTCACCAATGAGGGGTACTCCCAGGTATCATCTGCACACATAAAATGGAATACACTTTGGGGAGAATTTGCTATGGGGGTCTGCCATTTAGTCAACCCTGCCCTAGACCAAAACAAGCAGCCCCAGTGCAAGGGTTAATTTTTCGATTGCCTGCAGTACATTTTATTCTGCAGGGTCTGTGCTTTCAGGAAATATATCACTCTCCTGGGTTTTAAGTAACTCTCAGGCCTAAAATGTGGATTATAATGTGTGCAAAAAAAAAAACACCTTGGCAGGGAAAGTATTACAAGAAGCATAAAAATATTTTGACTTTAATACCACTTTAAAGAGTAAGAAGCATAACTGAATGTTGCTATTCTGTGCTGGGCCTTTAGGTGTCACATTCATCACAGAACATTGCTCTCTCTGGTAAAGGAAAGTAGGAAGAGGAAAGGAGTCACATGACACAAGGGTTTGCTTTGCAGAGTCAACAACAAATGTGCTGGTGAATGAAATGAACAGACAGGGCCGTACAGATTGAGTACAGGAAATGATAAGACACTACAGTTCATTCAAGTCCTTCCTAAACAATGGGATTGATACATGGTTTGTGTACATAGATACAAATGAAATGCTTTGGTATTGGTGCGGATTAGCTTTTGTATTCACACCGACTTGTATGGGGAACAACAACAAGAATGCCCATGTAGATACAACCTAGAGCAGCCTTTTTAACACGATGGAACCCTTGAAATGACGTCCAGGTCTCAGGGAACCCCTGCTAACAATTATTTAATCTACAGCTCAGAAGACATTAGTATAAAAAGTAAATAAAATAATGAGAAATGTGCCGTAGCATATTTGACACCGAGGACTGCTCTATAAGACAATATTATTTTAAGTAATTATATTTAAACAAATAATTATATTGACCAGAAAAGAAATGCAGACAGTAAAAATTGTAGTGACCCCTTACATTGATATTCAGAGAAGGGCCGTAGTAGACTAGTAGTCAGTGGAAAGAATGCCCCTAATAGATAGGTGAAAAGGTGTCAATGGTAGCTTATCTGAATGGAGAAATTGCTCATTGCTCAAAGAACCCCTAGGAACCTCTGGAGGAACCCTAGTTGAGAAAGGTGACCCTAGATTCAGGGGTGTCCCGAGGCCGGTTGTCACCCGGAGCGGAGACCGGGTGACACCCCGTCGTGATGTCAGCGTCATCTCATTGACGTTTGCCAGTGGCCATCTTAGTAATGGACGCTGGCAGAGAGAGGAGGGGACGTTCCCCCGGCGGGATAAGGTATGGCACTGGGTCCCCTCCTCTCTCCTGACACTGTCGGGCTCTCGGTCCATGACCAAGTGCCCGACTTTTTAGAGGGGGTGACACCAACATGATTGTCAGTTAATTTTGGTGTCATCCCCCTCCAATGGTGTCACCCGGGTGCAGGCTGCACCCCCTTGTGACGCCACTGCTAGATTGTTTGCAGCAACCACTTTCCTCATACATAACCTTTTATTGTTACATGCAGTAAATTCATAACAACCAGGAAGATTCAATCTTGTACAGCCTGGCTGTTGCATATTACATACTAATTTGTTGCTATGGGTTACTGCTCTTAAAACCTGAACCTAGCACCTAAGTATAAGTAGTTGTCAAGGAAAACCCTCCCACAAGACTCGTTACCTGGAGCAAGATCCTTGTTTGGTGGAGGAGGAGGAGCAAGAAAAGAGCTACTTTTCAGAAGGTAAAACCAGCTGTGATACATTAGAGTGATTTAACACACACACACTTACTAGGGGCTTTGTAAAGGTGCCCATACACTGCACGATTCTCGTACAAGAATCGCGGGAGTACGATCTGCCTGTCCAAGATGGGCAGATCGTACGTTTTTTTTTTTATGCAAGACTAAGGTCTTGCGATGGTTGTAAAGTGTATGGCCACCTTAACAGCCAAGTGAGTACCACACACATCTGCGATTCCTCAAGCTATGTGGTGAGCTAGAATGCTTGAGTGATCACTTTTTCTACTGTCCACGTGCACGCCCGAACACCAGAGACACGTCTTTGCCGCTTGCAGTTTGTCAGCTGACTGATCTGCTAGTCAACTACACACACACACACACACACACACACACACACAGATCCCTGTTTAGCAGATACGATAGTTTCCACATGCTGACACTAATCTGCATGCGATTAGCAGCCACACAAAACTGTTTCATATAGATTAACAGCGAGTTTACAGCTGAGCAAACAAACATTGGTAACACAATGCAACAATCTCTCTAGGTGTATTCTTAGCTTGGTACACAGAAGCCAGTGCATAAAAAACATGTACAAAGATTACACACACCAAAAAAACAGGAAAGACAACAACATTTAGAACTTTGTCTATTTGCTAGGAAAATAAAAAGGTAAACAAAAAGACAAAAATAAACTTTACCTTTTAGGCAATATTGTTTTATCCTGTTGGCTGGAGAACAATGAAACTCCATAAACAATTTGTCAATGTGTTGAATACACTCTCCCAAACAAATACAATGTGGTTGGGTCAGAGTTAAGCTGACCATACACCTATAGATTATCTGCAGATTTCTGTGGTCAGATGGAAAAAGTGCCACAGATTTCTCCATCTACGCTAAACTGTGTGGATGGAGGAATCTCCCACTGGGCCAAGCTTCAGTATTGTGCTAGTCGGCACCCGCTGGCTCTCAAAATACCTGAACCATGCCTGCATCCAATCAGATTGTTCAGGTATTTTGACAGCCAGCGGGGCCGACTAGCAAGATACTGTTGTATCTGTGTGTAGCTCATAATACTTATCAGAAGGGATGAGCTTCATCTCCCTACAACTAATATTATGGGCTTTTTTAGATATGAAACATAATCCCTTTGATCTTAAGGAAATCAGTGTTGCAGCAGACAGTCTGGTGCCTCCAGTATGGGATGGCCTTGGCCCCCCCTTCTAATTCTGAGGCCGACAGGTCTGAAACATCCCTTTGAGGGCTGGGGAGGTGACAGCTGTCCACCCCTTATCTGCACACAAGCCTACAGGACCTGTCAGAGGGTCTTGATCAGATAGGTGTTAGTTCCTCCAATCTCCAGGCCTAAAAGCTGTCTATTCACATTCAAACTGTGGACATCTGTCTAGTCTGTTAACTACTGAACCAATAAAACATCTGTAATATCACTGCGCCAATAGAATATAGGAGATCATATCACTTTTTTTTAATCTAATGTTACGTTACTTTTTATTGAATAAGACCAATGTGTTGTGCATATGTTTGTCACTATTTATCATGCATTAAGGAGGCAGTCTCTTTTGTATATCTCAAGGGGGAAAATGTAGTTTTGGACACAGGTTTTTTTTTCTGTTTTTGTACACTTTACATTATAGTTAAATTTTAGCAGACCATTACGCCTTAAAATGAGTCTTCCTCCATGCAACTTGTCCGCCCCCTCACCTAGGCGAGAATGACAGCTCCTGCCCCTGCAGCCTCCAGGGATCTCCCCCTCACATATCTCAGCAGACTGCAGGATCAAGGACACACAGAGGCTGGACAGGGCAGCACATCAATGGGGTCCGGCTGCATGAACCCAGGAGAGACAGCCGGCTCCCAGTGATGTAGAAGGGAAGATGGTAGCATCGGACCCAGCGGGAACAGCGCATCGCAGCAGGGCGGCATTGGATTCGCTGGGCAGGTGAGTATTCTGAAGAAAAACCTGCATAACAGGTAAGACAGTCTCCGTCCACAAGATGGACTGGATAAACAAAGCAGAAAAAAAAGAGGAAAAAATATCTTCAGAGATTAAAAACATAGGAAATGTGTCTTTGTATTTTGTCTATCATATATAGAATTCAGCATTTTACATTAGGAAAGTTATTTCCAAAAACATAATAGTCCAGTAATAAAAATTGTCCTTTTTATGAATGTCATTGTTGATTCATGGTATGCCTCTGGATAGCCATTTTTTAAGTAATTCCTTTAGGCCTGGTTCACACCTAGACGTTTTACAGCGCGTTCCTACGCGCTGTAAAACACTCAACATGTGAAAACCAATGGTTGCCTATGGGCATGGTTCCCACCTGGGCGTTTTGCAGCGCATAGGAACGCGCTGCAAAACGCCCTACGCCCAAAGAAGTACAGGAGCTTCTTTGGGGCGTATTTGCTGCGCGTATACATTAGGATAAAGCCACATAGCCCTCGGAAACGCGCGTTTGTTGCGTGTTTTTTTACCGCGAATCGCGGTAAGAACACGCATATTCGGTACTCCTAGGTGTGAACCCAGCCTTAGTGTTATTGAAATTGTTATTAAAAATGTTTTAAATCTCTGTCCCCATCTCAGGTAAAGAGTAGGAACACACTATTTAAAAAAAAAAATATTTAAGAAAGATGTCCCTCAACCAATTCACTCTCCCAACCAGAAGCTTTATTCCGGCGTGTTTTCATGACTCTATAGTAGAAGAGAGGGTCCCACTTTTTATAGTTAGTGATACCGAAAGTGTGGTGCAATTGCCATTTTCATACAATGGCATGCCCAATGCATGCGTTTACATTCATGCTTGTAGGGGATTTTATTTAACTTTTTTTTTCCACTTAACTTTATTGCTATCAAAAAGGGGGGTTGACAACCTCTGATGCCAGCAGTGAGCAACTCCAGCCCTCCAGCTGTGCTTTCACTACAAATCCCAACATGGCTCTGCCTCTGTCATGCCTGTAACTGTCAGTCTTGCAGTGCCTCAGGTGACTTGCAATTCCACAACAGCTGGAGGGCTGGAGTTGCCAACCCCTGCCTTATGTAATAGCACAGTGGAAGTGACAGGTTCTCTTCATGGAGACATTGGAGGTCTATTAGACCCTTATTGTCACTTTTGCACTCATTTGAAACTAATCAAACAGAGACACACAGCTCTAAAACTGGAAGTGACTAAAAGCTTGTTACTTTTGGCGTCATTCACTGCAGGAACAATCAGTGAACAAATGTTTAATTGACCTCAGCTCTCCCCGCTGACACCTGCCATGGATGTCCTGGGTACTCAAGAGGGGCAGCAGAGTCCAGGGGGAGAGGGCGGCTGTAGAAGTGATCAAGCAGCTATACATCCACCTGAATCACTTCCTACAGATAGCTGACATCCTGCAGAACACATTGTTCACACCTGTTTGCAGGCTCCTGCCTATGTAAGTGCTCTGTTAATGGCAGTGATAGTGGCCCACTACCTCTTCTTCCTTACAAATATTACATAGAACTCGAATCACCATTAATTATAACCCCCTTCAATTCCCAACAGTATCACAAAGTAAAAAGCTGTGTGTTTTTACTAAAAAGGACAACAACATTAAAAACTCTCCACACACATTACAACCTGACTGTGCAATTGTTTTACAATCAACTTTAATTTTACATAAACTATATACAGGTGAAACTCAAATAATTAGAATATTGTGCAAAAGTAATTGCAGTAAGTGCTGCAAAAGGGGCCCAAACCAAGTACTGAGTACATATGCATGCTTGTACTTTTCAGAGGTCCAATATTGTTCTATGTACAATCCTTGTTTTATTGATTGCATGTAATAATCTACTTTTTTGAGGTTGTGGATTTGGGGTTCTTGGGGTTTTCATGAGCTGTAAGCCATAATCATCACAATTATGACAAATCACGGCTTGAATTATCTTGCTTTGCATGTAATGAGTCTATCTCATATATTAGTTTCACCTTTTAAGTTGCATTAGTGAAATAAATGAACTTTGCACTATATTCTAATTATTCGAGTTTCACCTGTAATATGAGGACCTACTTAAAGTGTAACTCTACTTTTGATGAGAAATAAACATCCCCTCTGGATGACCAAGGTACATTGCAAGGATTTTAACAATCTTTGTTGCAGATTTTTACCAGTTTTTGTTCTAAAGAAAAAGCTGTTTGTTTTACCATGTCCTTTCCAGACCCCTGAATGGGAGGGTTGGTGTTCAATATAACCAACTGAGCAAATATCAGTGTATTAATAAAGAAAACTGTAGTGTCTGCATCCCTTTAGTGGGCAAGCCGATTCACACCGCAAAAAGTGCGTTCCTGAGCGGTCAAGCTCTGGAACGCGCTGTATCGCACTCCAGGCTGGTTTCCATTCAGGGGCAGGAGAGGGTGTGGCGGTGCATTGAAGTAATTGGCACCGCAGCCACACCCGCAGTGCAATCACCCGAACATGGTGCACATCAGTGCCTGTGTTACGGTCCAGTGCAATCTACAGAAATAGTGCTTGCGTTTGGGGTCCGGGCAATCACACTGCGGGCAGGGTTTCCAAACCTGAACGCAGGGCGCCGAACGGAGTGTGTTCCAGAGCTTGACCGTTCTGTAACGCACTGTTTGTGGTGTGAACTGGCCCTTATTGACAGTTTTAGAAAATGAGTGTCAGGAAGCTAGAGCCAGAGTCGGAGCCAGGATTCTTTCAATGCCGTTTGCGCATGGTGCAGCTAATAGAGTTGTATCAAGTGCAGCATCTCTGCGTAAACGTGTGCGTCACGCGCGCACGTGCGTGCAGGCGTGGGCCGACGTGTTGCATGAGTTTTTGGCGCCCTCTGGGCTATATAAGGCTGTGACTAACAAACCTCCTTTGCTGTCAGATCGTCAGCTTCCCTGTGTTCCTGTATCCTGCTCCTGAAGTGTTCCTGTTATCTTGACCCGGCTTGGCTTTGACCTTTCTGCTTCTCTCCAGTGATTGACCCTCGGCTTGTTCCAGACCATCCTCCTGCCTCATCCTCTGCACCACGTTGCCTGCACGTTGATGACCTCGGCCTGTCCTAACTACCCTGCTATCCTTGCCTGCTGCTCTTGCTCATCGGATTCAGCTACTACTGGCAGCCCCGGTGCTCCAGTACCCATTCAGGAGCCCCAAGACCAGAGAAGTGAGAGAGGCCGCCCTCGACATCTCAGACTCCCCTAAGGTACGTGACAATGAGGGTGGATTCCAAATAAAAAAGAAAAGGTACCATTTTTTTTTTCAATATTGGTTTGTGTAGCAATTTTGTATGCAGAATTTTCTTTTAAACTATCTGATCAATTTGTATCCAGGCAGGCAGACTCTTGTAATAAATCGTTCTTAGTAGTTCTAAAAGGGATTGTATGGTCAGATTGTAGCATGTATTATATTGTAGCTACACCAAAATATAATTTTATATTTAAAATTTACTCTCCAAAATAGTTACAGAAGTTATTCTGGTTTTAGAATTATAGAAGTTATTCTCTAAAATCTATCTATTATGGAAAATAATCTCTGGTTATAAAAACGTTTTTCTTGTTATAGAATGATATAATTTTTTCTCTAATTCCTTTTTTTCTATAAAATTGATAAAAATGTGTTAATACAAATTTGCATGTAATGTCCACCAAGCTTATCTAATACATGTGCAATAAACTACAATAGAGGAGAAAGGTCATTGTAAACAAGTCCAAATGTGTGTGCTAACCTAATTAAAAAATAAAAATGCTCACTTGCCTCATTTAACCTGTCAGGTAATAGGGTACTAAGTTTATGAATAAAGACAGATTTAAGGGTGCCGGGTCTCTGAAATCTATTAAATTAACCTATTAAAGTGACTATCACTTAAAGCTTAACTCTAGGTATAAATATTTATGTATATTTACATTGGTCCACCTTGGCCCAATGTAAGTATGCATTTATACCTGGTCAGCCCGCAGGGATCCTGTAAAGCACTGTAGAGGTCGGAACTACTACAGTGCTTTACACCGATCTTCCAGGTCTTGTACTGCTGTTATGCTGAGCAACTTCCATCTGCTGAGGAAAAAAATAGGGAGTCTCTCACTGGGGACAGCAGCCATACAGCAAACGCTTAGTATTTTTTTTATCAATGAATACAAGGTGTTCTCTGATTGGATGAGGGGCAGTGCTAAAACAAGACATTTCCAGGAATGTTAATCTGCTGGGTCCCCACTGTGTTCAGTAGTTCCTTCCTCCAACCTCAATGTGGCTACTTTGTCCTGTGCTGTAATGGGGAAAGCTTTGTGCCAAGTTTAGCCAATTTGTATCTGAGTATTTTTATCTGAGTTGGCAATTTTGAAAAACAATTTTTAAGCAAAAATATCAAAAATTGCTTGAAGTTAATTCTTGAAAAAAACACAACATACCCCAAAAAGGTCTAATGCCCAAATACAGGTCCAGATGTACTATTAGGCAGAGTCTATATGCGCCCTCCAAAGAAGGGTGCCCTGCAGGTACTTACTCTGCCTAATTACCTGTGTTGTGTCAAGATAAAACACCAGCAATAGCAAGGAGGGTGCATTCTGCATAGAACGCACCCTTCTGCTTCAAGACCAGTGGCTCCTACAGGAACCGCCGGATTCCACAAACACAGGGGAAGGACCCCAGCGCGGCAAAAGGCTTCCTTGTAAAACGCCTGTCTGATACAAGCAGGTGTTCAGGCCAGCCTTATGTGATGCCAGGGTCCTTCTCTGCATATATAAAAGTCAGTGAGTCCCACAGCAGGTATAGAAGTTAGCTCAGGTTAAACATGGAAATCCGACCCTGCCCAAATACAAAGGGGACAGTGAAATTAAAGTTTAGTGTTTTAATAATTCTTTCGTTACTATGTATAATGCATAACATAGTAGCATAAGAAATATTGCCAGTAAATGTTCTGCACATTCTGCTGCAGGATCCACTCCTAAAAAATCTCTCCCAAGAAAACAAAAATTACATTTAGGAGATTTGAAACGGAGGAATTGCATTGCTACTAGTGAAAAATAGAGCGGATATGGAGCCTAAGGAACATCAATATAAATTAAGTTTTTGAAAGTGGACATAACAGTTGTCTATGCTGTATAGGCCTTCTTTAAAGAGTGACCCCGCTGGGTGATCTGTCTACATTACAAGAATTTTACCAAACTTTGATGCAGATTCCTACCAGTTTCTGATCTGAAGAAAAAGTGGTTTGTTCCAGTGTGTCCTTTCCAGACTGATTCCTGAATGGGAGGGTCTGAATTCATCATCAGCTGGTGGACTTTCTATATTCTAATGAGGAAAATGAGTCGACATTCCTTTAGTAGTAATTACCCCATGGAGTATCTCACCAAAAATGTTATTCCTACTGCAGGGGATGTCTAAACAGAAGCAGGAAGTGACTCTACACCAACGGTGTACAGAACGCATCCAGGTCACCATATTGCATACATTTTTTTACACTTTTAGAAACTTACAGCGGTTATAGTTTTAAAAATAAGGGTAATTTTAATAACATTAAATCACAAAATTGCTTGTGCAGCAATTATATTTATTTAGTTTTTTGTGGAGTTCGCCTTTGTAACAGTTTTCTCTAATATTCTTAACACATGTGGAAACAAATACTCTGCAATACTCATCCTCTGTCCTCTTCCTGCCACCTCTCTACTCGGTTGAATAACACCCAGTGTCAATCAACCCACCTCCTGTGAGCCCAAAGCTGATGGACAAACCCCATGGTAGCATATAATTCGACTGGCCTAGACTCACAATACAGCTGCATGTCAGAATGTAAATGTTGGTATGTGGAACTGTAGGGACCACCCTCAACAGAGGGAAAAAAAGGAGGGGGAAAAAACTCTCGTCATGTGACCATCTACAGGACAGCTTGAGAAAAGGTAAGTATTCTGAATGAAAAAAAAAACAGTCTGGGTTCAGTTGCAAATCTGATTTTAATGCAAGCTTTAAAAGGTTTGTGTAAAACACAAATTTTGATACCGCATTTAAAGTGTAGGTACAACATCTTCAATGTTTTCTTTACAACACTGCATCTTGCAGCATTTTACTATACATCATAAAGCATTTTTTGCACACTGTGCCACAACAGGATTCCCTATTCAGGGCTTTATCACAGTTTGATAAGTTGTGTGGAGCAGACACGCCGATCAGACATACTCTGTCCCTTGTGCATGCTATTTTGACCAATGTAGAGTTGGATGCACCGTATCCATTCATCATAAAATAGGAGTAGGAGCTTGGGGTGAACCCTCTATCAAAATCAAAAGGGCCTACATTCTTCATCGGACCCATAAATCCTCAATTTCAAAAAAATCCAGGATTTAGGTTATAAACTATTAGCCAGATGGTACATGACCCACAGACCAACTCTATTAAATATACCCACATAGTTTCCCTTCGTGTTGGAGATGTAGGACCCACAGAGGTACATTACTTCACATATTTGGGGATTGTCTTTCATTGAGGGAGTTATGGAGGTCACTAAAATTGAGCTGCTATAAACTCACAGACATTGACCTAGGAGATGATCCAACAGCTTACCATTTTGATTTGAACTTCCTCTCGATTTAAGAAGTACAGACAATTGTTACTTCTCCATCTCTTGAATGCCACTAGGGCCAGCATCCCAGCACTACGTAAGCAATCCACAACACCTTCCTGTGGACAATGCTTCTCCAGAATTAATGACACAAAGCACTTATAGGACCCTAACTCTATGATTGGGATGAGTGGGTCTGAAAGACCTTACATACATAGTTACATGGTATTTGAGGTTGAATAAAAGACAAGTCCAACCTATTGCGTGTATGCATTTATGTTTGAGCAGACCTGGTTCTAGGGAGTTGACTTCCAATACTTTGGAATATCGCTCTTTTCTGGGATAAGCAGTTTAGTCATTCCCTCGCTCCATTTTTACAGATACAGGGTTGTTTACCAGATATTCAAGTCGTTTTTTCATCCAGCTGCTATATGTTCTACTTGACTATCCCAATTTGTCATGCAACATGCAACTTGTGGTACTTTGGATTTTTGTATTTGCCATGTCCTTATAGGCCCTTTTCATAAAAAATAAAAGTATATATTCGTATGTGTAGCGACGACTTAACTCAAATGACACAAATTCCCTCATCCAACAAATTAAAACATCTCAGAGATCTTAAATCAGTTTGGACTGCATGTGCATGATCTCCTGAAGGAATAACAGATTAGTGCACCTTTTTTTTTGTTTTTCAAAAATCTACTAACATTACAGCTTACAATGTGCAGTATATTAAAATGTACAATGCTGCATTCCCTTTTGAAAACTATGTTAACTTTTATTAATGCTGTTTCTGTAGGCTCCCCCTTTCTTTCAACCCACATGGCAGGACAGACCCACCATTGGTTTACGGCCCTAGCCCCACATGAACAAAATATCAGTTAGGCTAACTGCACATGCACAGTCCATGTTATCTCACAGCAGCGGCTGAGCTCAGCATTCTGCGAGTTAGAGAACAAGCGAACCGCACATGCGTGATTAGCCAAGCTGAGTTCGCCTAGCTGAATGCTCATTCATGAGGGGCTGGAACCACACATCCTCGGAGAGGGGGAACATTCGGGATCAGCATTAATAAAAGTAAACGTCTGACCAGTAAGGATGTTAGTGAAATAGCAGGGTAGTAGGTAAGCAACAATAGGCTTGTAAAGTGATGCTTATAGTTACTGGGGCAACCAGCACGGGAAAGTTGGAAAGTGGGGACATTTGTTATTTCTGGTGCAAATGCCGAGGTAGCTGTGAGAAAACCTTGTATTATTTGTATTGTATGTCATGGTAAGGTACGGCTAAACTCGTTGGGGGTTTAGCCGCAAAAACAGAATAAAAGTTTGTTTAAAAAAAAAAAAAGTAAACGTCTGTAAAAACAGAAGGCAGCATCCTAATATACATTGTAGGCTGTAATGTTAATGTTAAAACAAAAAAAACATTAAAAAGGTATTCCCTTTAAATGGAACTGTTATGTTTTTGTATTATGCTTAATGTATGGCAAACATACATTTAAATCCATCCCTTTCTGTTCTCTAATGGCAGTTTTTGTTGTAATTGTCTTGTTCTCCATGAGATGGCATATAGGCTCATGGAATGTACTAAATGCCTTTACTATATGAATGCTTATATAAATATCAGGTTGTTTAAACTGATACATATAATTGATAAGCTGCTTGGAAGATACATAGATTCTTCTATTTATACACATTTAGATATTTTGTATATAAACTCTTCAAGCGAATCATAGAATAACTTTTACTAGAAGTTACACTCCAAAAAAATATGAACCTTAAAGTGTATCTAAACCCAAAACCCAAAATGGTATATATTGTAGCTTACCAGTCCTTCGATGGGGTTGTTCTATTAGTTTCCCTTTTTTAGTATTTGTCCTGTCTTTTTCACCCAGCTGCAAGGTATGTTACCAGGTATTTACATTTAAATACCTGAAACAATGTTACCCACAACTGCAGCTTTTATGCAATTCTACCCTTATTGCAACCCTCCACATTATCACCACTGGTATACATGATATGCAGATTCCCTATGCCAAAGGTTCAATAGACCAGAACAGCTACTTCTGACACCACTTGAGAAACAACACTTAAGTAGTCACACAAAATTCTTTGATACTTGAACAATACTAACATACAACGTACGTCTGTTTAACCTGTGTTTTATTGATACAACATTGTACCTACAAGTAAAATGCACTGTTGTTAACCTCTATAATGTCAATAAACTTGGGGATTGAGAAAAAAGGGGGTACTGGCACTTATAATTTGTGTGTCTATGTCATAAGGCATTCAATCCAGTCTGCATTGGACTTGTAACTAATTGTGGGAGACCAAATACACTTGGTAGACATAGACCTTCTAGTTCTTTGGCTTTCCATCAAGACATTACTGTAGTGCATCAGTCCATGCTGGTCCCTGGAGTATTCTGAGAACAACTGATTATGATGCAGGACAGCTAAGATATTCATGAGTAATGTGTAATTCACAACACTCCTGACCTGGATACCATAAGATAGGTGGGTGCTGGTATGACCAGCGGATGGCGCCGCGTTATCACAAGAATGTCCAAAAAAGTCACCCGCACTCTAAGGTCCAATGTGTTGAACTCCTCTTTTATTCAGACATTTTACAAACATGGTGGCACAGTGTAAAAGCTTTGTTTCGAGACTGAACATGGTCCATTTTTTGTCACTGTGTTTGCCTGATGATGGGACCATGTTAAGTCGTGAAACGTTGCTTTTACACTGTGCCACCATGTTTGTATAATGTCTAAATAAAAGAGGCGTTTAACACATTAGACCTTGGAGTGCGGGTGACTTTTTTTGGACATTCTAAGATTTTCCTTGACACATAACAATAAGATCATTGTGCTCTTTATATAAGTTGATCAAAGTGACAATATGAAATCTGATAAATTAAAATGATGCAGTAGATGTTAGGACTGCTTGTGATAACTAGGTAGTGTAATGTAGACATTTTACAACTTAAATTATTTTTCCATGGTGCTACAAAGGGTATACAGTATATATGGGCACATTTAGAGTGTAGGAGTTTGTGTTCATTTGTAAAGTGTCTTAAAATTTTTACCTTCTTAACAGATAATGGAGAAAGATAAAGATCAGCAAGGAGAAGGCATCTTGCAGGCTTCCAATACTGGATCAAATGTTGCAACTAAGGAAAAAGTGGATTCACAAGTTCCTTCAAAGACTGAGGGCAGCGTACCGCAACTACAAATGGGGGACAGGAAAGTGGACGATATGAGGTTCATGATTACATGTACAAACTGGTACTGAGGAACCCGGTCCTATACCTGTTGGCTGCTATTTCTTTTTTTATGGCAGTGAAGACTCAAAGGACCCAGTCTAAAAATGCCATGTGGAAACTAAATGTCCTGGACATCATATTTGGCTGTTTGTCTGTTGTCTAAAATTATGTTCCACAGGTGTACACCTTAGAAGAGGATAAAGTCAAACGATTAGCATGATAGCCACTACTGCCCCCCATGTTTGTTTTAATAAAATGCTATGTGAAGATCTCGAATATTGTTTCTGTTATATATTAAAGACAAAATTTTTTTTATTTTTTTTTATTTTCTGTAAACTTGGTAAGAGAACATTAATTATGTATTGCCCTCTATGTCCTTCCTAGAGAGATCTCCCCTTACAAGCTTCCTGTCCCTCTTGGGTGTCACTGGGACAGGAAGACACAGAGGGGGGATTTATCAGCAATTCTGAGTGTTTGAACTCACATATGGTTGCATATGTTGCTAGTGTAATGTTGTTCATAAATTAGATTAAATACAGTAGACTCCAGGAAAGAAGACTGGTAACTCCAGGCGAAAAGCTTAACTGTTGCTTCTTGAAGAAGTGATCATGAGGACTTCTTAAGTTACGATTGTTTTGTTAGGTGATGCTCCAGTTTCAGACAGCCGCAGGACAGTGGCAGACGTCAACCGTTGTGAACTTTCGCAAAACAGGCGCAGTCAGGAAATAGTGCAAACTCTGGTCAAACCGGGGGCACATGTTAAAAGGAGCCGCCCAACAGATTTGCACATAAAAAAAATTATCCAAGAGGCTAAAAAACAGTTGCAATTGCTTTGATAAAATTCCCCCCAGAGAGCAATAAGACCTGACAGATGTTATAACTCATCGGTACTCTGATAAATGCTTTCTTTTCCATCTCTGTCCCCAGTCAGATATCCATCTAATCACTTCCTTTCCTTGTGTGCATTCTGTGATGGGTAAATAAGCTCTAAATATTCAGTGATCCTCGCGGAAAGATATTCATAAGATTATTTTGTTTAAAGGTTCTACGAGGTGCATACATCAGTGATGTGATTAATTGGTATTTGTTTTTGATTAACGATGGATATTTGCTGTGAGATTTAAAAACCCAGATACGCAAATTAAGTTTGTTTGTGACCGATTACCTAGTCCAGGGTTACCTGGAGCAAAATCCATCTCTTTTGTAGGCCCCAGTAATATAAATATTATAGTGGACCTCAGGGCTGTCCTTACAGTATTCGCCAACTGAGGCCGGGTGGAGGGGAGGGTGGTAGATGCTTGTGGGCAGGGGGGGGCTTTGTTTGTGCTGGTGGTGGATGCTCGTTACCTTGGACAGGTGGTGGAGCTACCTCTGGGTCCAGCGTCCTGTCTAGCTCATGGATGTCACCTGGTTGCCAGGAGCTGGGCGGAACGCCAGCCAGAGCGTCACACTCGTCTCCTGGCAACCAGTGACATCAGTGAGCTAGACAGGATGCCGGCCAGAGCATCACAGGTTGCTAGGAAATCTTAGCAACCTGGGATGCTAAGATGCTAAGAGATTTGCCATGCATTGATTTCCATAAATGCTACATGCTCAAAGTCTGTCTCACAAAGTGTGCATATGGTATGAAACATCATCTGCAATGTATTAGGACAACCTCCATTGAGAAGTACTCTATTATATACAATCTGCACTCTGCTAAACAGTATCTGCATCTAAACACCAGTGCAGTATCAAGAGAGTGTTTAGGTCTTTAAGATTACAATAATGGGCGCTTCTGCCTTGCGGCAATCGGGGTCGCAGGTTCAAATCCCAGCCAGGTAATTTTCTTCAAGGAGTTTGCATGCTGTCCCTGTGCTTGCATTGGTTTCCTCCGGATACTCCGGTTTCCTCCCACACTCAATAGACATACTGCAAGGTTAATTGGCTCCTCTCTAAATTGGACCTTGTATGTATGCATGTGAGATAGGGACCTTAGACTGTAAGCTCCTTGAGGGCAGGGACTGATGTGAATGTAAAGTGTTGCGTAAATTGTTGGCGGTATATAAATATCAGTAATAAAATAAAAACAATATGCTGTCTCTATAACTATGGGGGAAAAATATATATAATTTATATTTTTCTGTTGCTACTCATTCTACTCAGTATATCACAGTGTCAGGCCAGATTGTATTCAGAGAGATCCTGTAAATACAGAAAGCAGATTAGGTGGAAGAATTTATTTAAACTTTGTACTAGTCATTTCAGATCTGTAACTCATTGGTAAATTCCCCAAAACCATTTAATGTACAACACATAACTCTTTTTCTTTTTTTGCATTATACCCTGTATAACAAGTTCTTAACCACTCTATGTTTCTGATAATACTTTAATAAAATAAATACAAAGAATAGTAAAATATACTGTACCTTGACTGGCTCTATTTGGTTGTTTTTGCAGTCATATGGATATAAATGGATGAAATGACCACACATTTGGTATAGAGACAGTTATATATATTATAATGCTTGCATACTCGCAAAGAGGGGGTACAGAGCAATAAGAGTGGCTCCATACCACATGATCACTTTGACCAATCACAGTATCACATATTGTAAGCAATTGTAAGCAATGGCTGCGGTTAGCAACCGGCTCTCACTTTCCTCTCTCACATTGACCGGAAAGTTTGCCAATCATATGCACCTGGTCCTGGATGACATTGGTAAATAAGTGTCAATGTCATCCAGTACCAGAAACAGGGCCATCTAGTACCAGTGCCCATTCAGTCCCCTAGAGTACATGTCAGCTCCATCCTGTCTCTGCTCTGACCTGTATATTAACAACCTATACATTTAATGTATCTACTGCATCTGAATGCTCCATAACGTTATTGACATTCTCATATGCAGAGCACCATTACATCTCGATCAGGCACACAAATTTACAATAAAGTTAATCTTTAAGGGTTGATGCAGTCCCTTGCTGTTTACCAGTATTTATCCGCCGGAGTATCTGGGATAGCGGGTTTTCTAATTCTGCACTACCCCAAAACGGGGAGTGTCACGGCAAACTCACATGGCTGGCCTTGTTTGCTGTCTCTATTCCAGCTGAGATAGTTCCTCCTCAACTGCCACCAAATTATCTCCAACCCTCAGAAAAAGATGCCCTTTCATGTGATTGGGGAAACATAGGGTCAATCCTCTCAATACTACTCAATTCATTCCAGGTGCATCAAAACAAAAAAAAATTCATAGTCTTACAGTCTTTTTTTTTAAAAGCAGCCACAGCCTGGGTAGAAATGCATGTCCCCTACAAACATGCTGTAAAGAAGGACCCTTACTATCTGTGTGGAAGCAGTGGTCTCTCTGTAGAGGTTCAACATGCCCCCACCTTTACCGCCAAGCCATAGTTAGAGTTTTCCAATCAGCTGGTGGCATGAGCTTTGCTCAGTGCAGATCTATAGGTGCAACTAATCAGAGGGTGTGTCCGACTTCTACAGAGAGACCTCTGCTTTCACACAGAGCGTCCTTCTCTGCCATGCTGGCAGGGGACAGACTTTTTTTTACACACGCTGTAGCTGCTTTCTAAAGAACACAGACTATAATGTTGCACCCTTATGTTTTCATGTACCTGGAATATATTTCGCTGATTGTTCAGTTGAGCTTTAAACCTGAGGTTGCACATCTCTATCCCATAAAAACCCAGATGTTTTACACTCGGTGCTTCCAACCCTATGACATTTTACATTTTCCTGGAAATTCTGTTTTAAATCCAGCAAAGATTTTTTTTTAGACTCACCCAGCACAATTTCACCCAGTCACATTGCAGTGAGCATTCTGCTCCTCTCCAATCAAGAGGTTAACTGCTCAGCCTTGTTTAAATTTACAAAAGAAGAGCGCAGACTTGGAGCTGCCTGGAAGTGTGCTTACAGTACATCAATATTTAAGTAACCAGATCTAACTACAAGCCTGCGGAAGCTGAAGAGAGACTTAGATGACTGGAGCGCTGCTCTCTAAGTGGCTTTATGAGCACATCATTTTCAAACCTTCTTCTTATGCTAAAAGTCACGTCCATTCACTCTCACAACCTCGTGCTTATGACAAACCTTGAGTCCTAACTTATTTCTCTAATCTGGATTTAGTAAAGTGTGTCTGCAAATCCTATATATTGTTTGATGTTCCATGAAGGGGAAGCTTTTCATACAAGGGGAAGAATTGTGGATTTGATGTATGGGTAAGTGAAAATAAAATCTGTCCTACTGCGTAATAACTAGATACCATTTCAGTAAGATGCAACTATCAAAATTAGGGTTTAATCAAGGGAAAATGATATTCTGTGTGTGCCGGCTTATCACTGTGTTTAAGAACTTACATTTGCTTGTTTTCTTAGTGCTGGGATGTTTTAAAATGTAAGCAGGATTTATGAAAAACAGATGACTGACATATGACATTATATGTGAGGTTTAATGGAATTTATGTGCATTATTTTAGGTGTGCTGCAGGATCTAATTTCCTAATCAGATCTTGTATATCAAGCCTACACATATCTATAAACGATATGCTCAGATAATGGGAAATGGAACAAGCTGGGGTCCCTAATCTATTTTTAGGATCCCCAGACAATTTAGATTAATTTTACTCAGTTTAGTTAAACATGATATTTCGTGAGCCCAGATTAATGGTAACCAAACACTTGGGCAGCCACCCTAAGTAGACTTATCTATCGGGAATGCTTTACAGAATGCAGAAATGTTACATTATATTTGCTGCTCGATATACGATCTTCCAGTTCATTTTGTTCTCTCCTCTTCAGTTCCTTTTTTTAAAAAGTCAGATGAATATGCATTAGATGACCTTCATCTGAAAGCAGGAAGTTTCACATTTATTTCATAAATATTACAATTATAAGATTTCATTTTGCTGAATGTTTGTGATAAATGTGAAACATTTTGGCAAAAATTTAACATTTGGTTAAAAAAATGTTTACGTCAATGGAGAAAGCAAATTGAAGCATAAACTGAAGACAAAATTAAGATGGGATTTTTTTTTCTATTTGAATATTTGAACTATCCTAGTTATCGGACCTGTTCTATTTTGCCAAATAATGGCCCCACATTAGTTCAGAATATGGCATTAAATAGTGAAGAAGAGAGGAACCCTAACTAATCTTTTATGTAAACATGAAAAAAATGTTGCATTATATATTTTTTTACTTTCATCGTTTAACTGGTTCTTTTAAGCTTAAATCAGTCCAAAAAAAAACAAAGATAAAATTAAAAAAGCTGTTTCTGCAATACGCACTCATTTTAGAACTGTCCCCTAC